>NC_084823.1:52417071-52564915 GCF_958449725.1 Rosa rugosa | reverse complement strand
AGAGGTAGTTCATCATTCAATCAACATCAGTCTACAAGCTCTACAACCAAGTAGGTTTTTCCAAACAAAAACCAATTTCGCTGTTTCATTTTACCTTCTGATGTCTGTGTTCCAGTATTTATTTAAAATAGTAATTCAACTCCAAAATTCACCAAATTTTGTATGCTGGAGTCCTTATATGTTTAGTACATCTCTGTAAATTTTCATATTTTTCTGGGTAGTTTTGCTTAGTGTTTCAGTTCGTTTTTTGACTGTTGTTCAGTAGGAACTGCAGTCACAGTTTATGACTTTTGTTGAAGCATCTAGTTTAACTTAATCCTCTATGAGAGACACTTATTTCTCTTGCATTATAATTGGCATGATTGAAAAAAAAGGGAAAGAAAGAGGAAAATCAATAGCTTTTAATTTAGCTATCAATTCATGTATATTGTGACGAATATCTATATATACTTGTTTGGACTTTGTGATAATGATACATCTTTCCTTCATTATTTATTATGATAATGTTTTGTGGTGTTACCTGCTCATATTAAATTTAAATATTTTACCCGCTTAAATTCTTTGCATTAAGAATATATATGTGAGGAATGTAGGTACTTAATGAACCGGAAGTTCACACATAAACATTGAACCAAAAAATTCATACATAAATATTGAACCAGAAGTTCACATGTATCATAAAAGGAACTTGAAGTTTCCTTCACAAATTCACTATACATGTTTAATCCGATTTTTAGTATCATGTTATGGAACCTGAAGTTCTTATTGATTGCTTATGGAAGTTATTACCCATAGCACTAACTATTGTCCTTTAAATCCTTGTAGAGAATGTCAAATCTCAACAAGCTTGACTTTGTTGCTTTGGAAGTTTCCGGAAGGAACTATCTCAAGTGGACCCAAGATGTCAAGCTTCATCTGACTGCAAATAAGATGAGATCAACGATTATTGCTGACAACATCACCCCTGAAGACATGAAGGCAAGGGCTATGATTTTCATCAGGAAACATATGGAAGAAGCACTCAAGGTGGAATATTTAGCTGAAGAGGACCCACGATCTCTTTGGGTCGCTCTAGAAGAGCGATTCAACCATCAAAGAGCCATCTACTTGCCGGAAGCAAGACACGATTGGCAGAACATACGCTTCCAGGATTTCAAGACTGTCAATGAGTATAACTCTGAAATCTGCCGGATTCGGTCACTCCTAAAATTCTGTGGAGAAGAGCTCACAGAAGCTGACCTACTGGAGAAAACTTTCTCCACCTTCCCTCCTTCCTGTATGGTCCTGCAGCAACAATACAGGGAAAGAAACTTTGCTAGATTCTCTGAATTAATCACCATCCTGTTGCTCGCTGAAAAGAACAACAACCTACTTTTGAGGAATGATCAAGCAAGGCCCACCGGTACTAGAGCAATTCCTTTGCCTGAAGCAAATATTATTGCCCATCACGAAAATAATCGTGGAAGGAGGAACCGGGGCCGTGGAAGGGGAAGAAGGTCTGAACGTCCAAGGCATGGACGAAGAAATGGACCCAGAAATGGCCCATATGACCGCGACCACCCAGGCAATGGCCCAAGGGGTCGAGGAGGACGTGGACAAGGCCCACGTGGTGGAAACCGAAATGCCCAAGTCCGACAGGCTCAAATTAGAGAGAACCCTGGTCCGGCCCGTCGCCCTCAAAATCAGCATAATCTATGTTATAGATGTGGAGGCACTGACCATTGGTCCCGCACCTGTCGTGCAACAGATGAAGAGATAGGAGAGTATCACGCCAGACGCGGAACTCAAGAGGCCAACCTTGTGGAAGAGTCAGTCCCTATGGATACCACCTTGGAGATTACTGATTTCCAAACAGCTATGGATACCACCTTGGAGATTACTGATTTCCCTATGGATACCACCTTGGAGATTACTGATTTCCAAGCAGCTAATGGATACATCGAGGATTGAAAACTCGAGGACATGGACATAATAGGCACTTGTGCCATATCTATGTTATTGTTATGAATAATGCTTTCTATTTTTCAGTTTATCTTTGGTGATCTTTGGAATATTAGTTTTGCATAATTTTGTTATGTTTGGATGTTTAATTCAATAAAATTATTTATTTTCATACATGTGATCCATTGAATTAAATATATGAATAGGCATGTCTTGTGGAGAAATTTGTTGTCTGGCTGATAGTGCTACTACGCACACCATACTCCAAGATAGGAAGTTTTTTTTAAACTTATTGCCTACTCATACCTCTGTGACAACTATATCAGGACAATCCAACCTGATAGAGGGCCATGGCAAAGCCCAATTTATGTTGTCCAATGGTACTGAATTTACCATTAATGAGGCCCTATACTCTCCACGTTCCAGAAGAACGTTATTGAGTTTTAAGGATATTCGAGCCAATGGTTATCACGTTGAAACCACTGAGGAAAAAGGAGTGGAATATCTTTGCATAACCTCCAATTTGTATGGCCGGAAGCGGACATTGGAGAAGCTAAAATGCCTCTCGAGTGGTCTCTACATGGCTACCATTAGATCGATTGAGGCGAATCACATAACCAGCCAGAAGCTAACCAATTCGAGCAACTACTTGCTTTGGCATGACCGTTTGGGACACCCAGGTCAAAGTATGATGCGCCGTATCCTAAATTCATCCCACGGGCATCCCCTTACCAATAAGGATCTTGTGTACAGTAACACATTATGCCAAGCTTGCTCATTGGGAAAATTAAATATAAGACCATCATATGCAAAGACTGAAAAAGACTCCAACCTTTTTCTACAACGGATACAAGGGGATATATGTGGACCTATCCAACCACCATGCGGACCATTTAAATATTTCATGGTTTTGGTTGATGCATCGACAAGGTGGTCACATGTTACACTATTGTCCACAAGAAATGCTGCTTTTGCTAAACTCCTTGCCCAGATCATTAAATTAAGGGCTCACCACCCGGATTATCCAATCAAGTCCATAAGACTTGATAATGCCGGAGAGTTTATATCAAAATCTTTTGATGATTATTGCATGTCCCTCGGGATTAATGTTGAGCATCCAGTTCCCTATGTTCACACCCAGAATGGTCTCGCAGAAGCGTTCATTAAAAGATTACAAATGATCGCACGGACCTTGGTAATGCGCACCAAGCTTCCAGTATCTGCGTGGGGCTATGCAATTTTGCATGCTGCCATGTTGGTCCGACTAAGGCCCATTGCCACCCAACCTTATTCCGCGTTACAGTTGGTGACTGGGTACGAACCTGATGTTTCGCACTTACGTGTATTTGGGTGTGTAGTTTTTGTGCCAATTGCGCCGCCACAACGTATAAAAATAGGTCCTCAACGAAGGATGGGCATATATGTCGGTTATGAATCCCCATCCATTATACGCTTTTTAGAGCCCTTGACAGGCGATCTCTTTACCGCTAGATTCGCGGATTGTCACTTTGATGAGACAGTCTTCCCGCCGTTAGGGGGAGATAAGAACGTTACCGTTCCTGATGAACGACGTGAATTGACGTGGAATGTCCCCACTATGTCTCATCTTGATCCCCGAACCGCACAATGCGATAATGAAGTGCGAAGAATTCTAGATCTACAGAGTGTAGCCCAAAATATGCCAGACGCTTTCTCTGATCTAGCTAAAGTGACGAGATCACATATACCTGCTGCAAATGTGCCTGCAAGAATAGATGTCCCTGTAGGACGCGTTGTCCCGGATGGACGAGGTACGACCATGGCGGCTAACCAGTCACATGTCCCTGCCCAGAAGCGAGGTAGACCACTAGGTTCGAAGGATTCCTATCCCCGGAAGAGGGTAAAACCAGCACAAACGAATCCACTAGACATCGCGATCTCAACTGATCCATCTCACGAGATAATTCCAGATTATGGGTCCGTCCTAGAAGAGACAACGTTGGGGGACGCTCCAACGTTTGAACCCACTCTCGAGAATAGAGAAATCTCGATAAATTATGCATGCTTAAGTGAGATTTGGAATCGAAATGAGATTATCATCGATGATATATTTGTATTCGCAGTAGCTACTGAAATTATAACTAGCGATGATGTCGAACCTCGCTCTGTTGATGAATGTCAACGTAGAGACGACTGGCCAAAATGGAAAGAAGCAATCCAGGTCGAAATAGATTCCTTGACAAAGAGAAAAGTGTTCGGACCTGTCGTTCCCACACCTCACCATGTTAAACCTGTAGGATTTAAATGGGTATTTGTAAGGAAGCGTAATGAGGAAAACGAGATTGTAAGATACAAGGCTCGTCTAGTGGCGCAAGGATTCTCTCAACGCCCTGGGATTGATTACGATGAGACATATTCTCCTGTAATGGATGTTATAACGTTCCGCTACCTCATCAGTTTGGCAATTTCCGAAAAACTGAATATGCAGCTAATGGATGTGGTCACAGCTTATCTCTATGGGGATCTTGATACAGAGATATACATGAAAGTTCCTGAAGGACTTAAGATACCCGATACAAATAGTTCTAGACCACGGAACACCCTCTCCATTCGTTTGAGGCGTTCACTTTATGGATTGAAACAATCTGGACGGATGTGGTACAACCGTCTAAGTGAATATTTGATTGGGATGGGATATGTAAACAATGAACTATGCCCATGCGTGTTTATTAAGAAAACAAGTTCTGGATTTGTAATTGTGGCAGTTTATGTCGATGACATGAATCTGATTGGTACTCCTGAAGAGATCAAAGAAACCGCCAAGCACCTGAAGTCTGAATTCGAAATGAAAGATCTTGGGAGAACGAATTACTGCCTCGGCCTGGAGCTTGAGCACCGTGCTGATGGGATTCTGCTTCATCAATCAAACTACATCCAGAAGATGTTAAGACGCTTTAATGAGGATAAAGCGAAACCTTCAAGCACACCCATGGTCATCCGAAGTCTAGATCCTAAGAAAGATCCGTTTCGTCCCGCAGATAATAACGAAGAGATATTGGCACCAGAAGTCCCATATCTAAGTGCAATAGGCGCATTATTGTACTTGACTCAATGCACTAGACCAGACATTTCATTTTCTGTGAACTTGTTAGCTAGATATAGCTCTGCACCAACACGCCGCCACTGGAATGGTATAAAAGATATTTTTCGTTATCTTAGAGGTACGATTGATATGGGCTTATTTTATCCCTATGCATCAAGAAATGGATCAAACCCCCTTGATCCTCAGAATGATGCTCGCCTTGTTGGATATGCTGATGCAGGCTATCTATCAGACCCACACAAGGCACGTTCCCAAACTGGTTATGTCTTTACCATTGGGAATACGGCAATTTCTTGGAGGTCTACAAAACAGACCCTTGTTGCTACCTCTTCGAATCATGCTGAGATTCTAGCTCTTCACGAAGCAGTACGTGAATGTATATGGTTGAGAGCCATCACAAAGCATGTTCAAAGCACATGTGGACTGCATTCCACCACTGATGAACCAACCACTATCCATGAGGATAATGCTGCTTGCATCGAGCAAATGAAGACAGGTTTCATCAAAGGAGACAACACAAAACATATTGCACCAAAGTTTTTCTTCAATCAGCAACAACAGGAGCATCAGAAGATTGAGGTCAAGCAGATTCGATCTGAAGACAATCGTGCAGACCTCTTCACTAAGTCACTACCAAAATCTACATTCCAGAAGCATGTACAAGGTATTGGTCTACGTAAATTATCTGAATTACCTAACATGTAATTTTCAGGAGGAGTTGAATCAGGGGGAGTATCCAGAAGCATACCCACTTGACCATCGTGTACTCTTTTGTCCTTCGTCCAGGGTTATTTTGTCCCACTGGGTTTTATTACCTGGCAAGGTTTTAACGAGGCACATTTTTAGTATGGTCGCTCCATCCTGAAGATGTTTTTGATTCAACATATATGCATTTGCTCATCTTTTCCCTTCGACCACGGGTTTTTCCCACTGGGTTTACCGGGCAAGGTTTTGGTGTAGCAACTCTAAATGCATCCCTCTCGTAGACATGCTACTTACTTCTGATGCTGATAAGAAGACTCCACTTATCTCCGAAGCTGTGATATTACTACTTCACACTCATGCGCGTTGTGCTCTTTTTCTCCTTCGACCAAGGTTGTTTTTTCCCACAGGGTTTTTATTACTTGGCAAGGTTTTTGACGAGACAACTTAAAAGCGCACAGCCTAGGCAACACTATTGACATGAAATATCCAAGGGGGAGTGTTGTAAATTATTATGGATATATCATGTAAATTATTGTATATTAGAAGATGCTTTCCTCTTTCCTAGTTTTAGGGGATCCATGTTTTAAGGAGGACTTTAAGGGTCCTTGTTTTATGGAGGATTTTAGGCTATATGTTCCTTGCCTTCCACTATATATGTAATCCATTTCTCATCCATGGATGAGAGAAAAAACAGAAAATACTACACTCCCTCTCTGCATCAAAACTCTCTCTCTCTCTCTCTCAAGTTCTTTGAAGCAAAACTCTCTCCATTTTCTGAAACATTTCCATTTTACAACAGTCCATAAGATATTTGGGACATAATTGTTGAGCTCTACTACTGTACGGCAGAAAAAATTAGACCATACTCTGGAAATTAGAAGCCAGTTGACCCAACTCACCGCGTGTGCTCCTCTTCTGCCTCACCTGTATTCCTTAATCGGAGCCTTAAACTGCACCGGATGAAATTCGAGGCTGCTTTGTTAATCGAGGGCTTTACGAAACGGTAGCACTTTTATCCTTTTCTGTTTATCTAAGGTTGTATTGTTTGGTGCCGTTAGTTATGACGTCTCTGGCTCTAACCTTTCTGGGAGGAGCCCCTTTTCAACTGCTGTATGAAGGCGTTAAGAAAGCTATTCGCAAAAGTAACAAGTTTAGAACTCACCTCGAAAATCTGGAAATGACGCTAGGCTGTTTGCAACCATGGATCATTCAACAGATAAGAGCAAATAATGTGCAACTGAATCTCCCAAACAATTTGATACAAGATCTTGAAATAAAAATGGAGGAGGGCAAAGAGCTGGTTTACAAGTTATCAAGGCTTGGCGTTTGGAACATCCGTGTCTGGGGAAATTGCTACAATTGTATAAAGCCTAATTACTCAGACCAACTTGCTGAATTGGACAGATCTCTTAGATTACTATTAGAAATACTAAAGCTGGAGGAAATGAGGAATGTTCAGGAGAACTTACTATTGGCGAGGAACCACAGTGACAAACAAGATGATTTGGACAAAAAAATGTCCGAGTTATTGAAAGTGCACCAGGAAGTTCTGAAAGCGCAGAAAGAAATGTTTGATATGATGAGAGTGCAGCATGAGGCTGTACATGAGGCAATGCAGAGAATTAGAGCTGATGCTGTGCAAAATGTGCGAGGAGAAACTGCCCCTGCTCCAGCTCCAGCTCTAAGAATAGTATTTTGGGTGCTGTATGATGTTGTTATACAAGTGAAGGTCAAGAATACAATGTGTAAACGCCTCCTTCAAGAATTCAAATCCACGCTCGACTTCTTAAAACCACTGATAGAAGAAATGGCAGAAAGTAACAAACTATTGCATCTTCCGGAGCAGGAACAAGAGAAGTTTATTATTCAAATGAGGGAGGGTGTAGAGCTCATTGACAAGTGCTCCAAGGTTAGCAAGTGGCATAGTTACAAAAAGTATGCATGCACCAACAAACTTCTTAAATTAGATGAATCTCTCCGGGGGCTATTCCATAAAATGAGTATGCAGATTGCAATCCATGTGAAGGAAGGTTTGATTTCGATAAGTAGTATGGAGGCAATGATCAAGAAAATTGAAGAGAGTGGTGTGATACAAAATCAAATTCAAGTTGTACTCACTAAACCACAACCTCCACTGCATGAAGCTGGATTGGATGTTCTGGATACGCATGGAAGTAAGGATGTGGAGGGAACAAGAGATGATTTAAATGAGAAAGAGGTTGGCGTGAAGCAAATTGGAAGAGATGGTACGAGACAGAATGAAAAAGAGATTGAAGGTTTGAGTGAAGTACCTGAAACTTCATCGCCTAAAACTACATTGGATGTGCAAGGAACAAAGGATATAAATGAGTCACTAGATTCAGAAAGTGTACATATAGCGCAGACCAAGCAAAGTCAAGGGACAAGGGTGGTTGAAGCTCCAGTTGCTGAATATAAATTTCCATTCCTTATGGTTGAATGGGATGTGCATTTGAGGGAATTAAAGAATAAGATTTTTGAGGATCAGGTGGCTATGCTTGTGATTACAGGTCCAGCAGGATGCGGGAAAACCACACTGGCAAGAATGTTTTGTGAAGATCAGGAGGTCAAAATGAAATTCAAGAATATTTTCTTTGTCCATGTTTCAGAAAATCCCAGCTTGGATTTTATTGTCCAACAACTATATGAACAAAAGGATCCAGTGGTACTTGAGCTGCAAGAAGATGCAGTTTACTGGCTGCAACAATTTCTAAAGGAAACAGGAGGAGATCCTTCATTGTTGGTCTTGGATGATGTTTGGTCCGGATCAGAATCTCTTCTTGAAAAGTTTGATGAATTAAGAACTTCAATGCACAAGATTTTGGTGACATCAAGATCTGAATTTCCACGATTTGGTTGTCTCTATTATCTAGAAAGCCTAAAATCACTGGATGATGAAGAGGAAATGTCTCGTCTTAAGGGAAAGGTAATTTCTTGGTTTCCATTATACAACATATGTGCTTAATTATAGCCCTAACAAAGGGTGAAAAGATATGGGGAATTCCCGCACATTAAAATACTCGATCAAAGCCAGTTGAACCTCAGGGCACCACCATATGCTCTTGCTTTGTTTTTTCCTTTTTATTTGTATAGTGTTCATGTTTCCATTAACAATTTGTTTCATTTTCTTCCAGGTGATATGTATGGTTTTGTTATCTATGTTTCTTTTTTTCCCCTTATTCATCTCATTGGCCACTACTATGCGAATTATAAATTGTTCATCAACATGTTCAATTTCTGGATACAAAGTGGTATCCACATGTTGGTTTTCTGGCAAATCAATCCTTTTGCAAATGTGTTTTGATCTGGTCTTAAAAATCTAATATTTGGCTTAAAAACTAATATAATAATTTTGTGTTGATGTGCATAGCTCTTTGTAGCAAAGTATAGGACTAAATCACTCATGCCATAAGTGTATAAGAACTTTTTGAACATATACGAATCTGTAAACAGAGCACATACATCTCACATGAAAATGCAACTGAATTAGAAGCTTCTTGAGCTATATTCATTAGGAGTTTTGATTATCTGATCATTCAGTGAGATATCTGTAGCTTCTTAAGGTGACTTGAAAAAATTTCTTGTAGAGTATAAAGTCCTTACCTTCTTTTGCAGAATGAATTGTTCTGCAAAAATAAGGCCAACATAGTTAGAGTGAGCTTAGTGCCAGATAATATAATTTCATATTTTGGATTTCGTTAATAGCTGAAATTATCTTATTTGGGAATTTGGTTATTTAATGCTGCATTCAGGTTGTGGCGGCCGTGAGAGCTACAGGGGACTACCCAGAAAGAGTGGGCAAACCTATATGTGAGGTATGCTGATGTTTTGTGATGCATTTAAGGATTGAAAATTGGCATTTCTTCCCTGGTCTTCACAATGTGACAGTAACATCAACTTATGGCATTTGTTGCTTAATGTCCAGTATTATTTAAAGACTGGGACCTGTAAATTTGGTCCGTCCTGCAAGTTCCATCATCCGAAACAGGGAATTGGATACTTGAGCTCTTTGTATGGACTGACACAGCTATCTTCTCCCACCCATGCCCTTGAAAGACCTTATACCTCTGTCGCACCATCATCTGTTGGCCCTTCTAGCAGCAGCCCGAATGAACAAGCCTTCCCAGAGAGGCCTGGAAAACCTGAATGCCAGTATTACCTGAGAACTGGAGACTGTAAATTTGGACCCTCATGTCGGTACCACCATCCTCGAGATCGGATTGCACCAAGGACAAATTGTCTCCTCAGTCCAGTTGGTCTTCTTGGCAATTCAGGTATGTATGTTATTTGTTGCATACATTGGTGATATATCTTCTATTATTTTGTAGAGTTGATATATATTAATTGCCTTCTCAAATCTGTAAACGACAATCTCTTGCAGGCTCTAATGCTTGGCCTTCATTCAGTCAAATGTCATTGTCAATGGAAGATTTTCAGACGTCTTTGGATTTGAAATTGAATGCTCAGCATTGCCTTCTCCAGACACCAATGTCACCTTGTGTATCCATAAGTCGAAGAATAAGCAGCAATGACAAGTCCAGTCAGTCAGATGTAGAGGATAAGAGTGAGCTTGATGAGATTCAAAGCCAAATTTCAGGTGTCACTGTTCCGGAGTCGCTACATGATCCACTTGAAAGTAAAGATCGATGTCCAATGAATGTGAACAACACTTTGGAATATGCAACTTCAGGGACAACTCCGAATTCAGTTAACGTTGATGGTCAGTCTGTTGCTTGTAACAGCAGTAAGTGTATAAACTACTTCGTTCAATTAGTCAATATCAATAATTCTGGTCATTCAGAGCTAGCTCCACATGTATTTTAATCTCCATATATCTCATGCTTCACGATTTGGTTGCAACTTTGTGTTATAGTAGGTGAGATTGGAAGCATATCACAGAAGCAGGGAGTTAAAGAAAAAGTTGCATTTAGAACAAAATCAGAGGTCGAGATATTGGATGATGGATTCAAATGGAGGAAGTATGGGAAAAAACTTGGGAAGAACAGCACAAATCCAAGGTATAACAAATTAACAACACCAAATGCAAATAAATACAATTTACAGCGAAGACTAGATTCAGGCTAGATAAGTTGCTACAGACCAAAAAAATAAAAGCTAGATAAATTGCTGATACATATGTAATCTCATCATACTATCATTACTATGTTGATTGCAGGAATTACTATAAGTGTGCATATGAAGGCTGCCCAGTGAAAAAGAGAGTTGAAAGAGATAGACAAGATCCAAGTTATGTAATTACATGTTATGATGGGGTTCATAACCATACAAGCTAGCCTTGGCAAAAGAAGCCAGCGAGTACCCGCCAGCCACCCTCAACCTCTCCCTTTTCCCCTCCCTATAGGGAAGGAAGAGAGCTTTCTGTTCGATCATCTTGCAGACGATAATCGGGAAGAGAGCGTTCTGTTCTATCATCTTATTGCAGACCATATTCAATAAGTAGTTCATCTTCCCGACCATATTGAACAAGTAGTGCATGTTCATCTTGCAGGCCATATTGAATAAGTAACATTCTTATATTGTATACTGCTACTAGCTTGTGAATTTTGAAGGACTTGCAAGTGTTTGAAAAATTTCAATTGATTGATGTCCTAATGGTATCAGGATAGAGCAGTATATATATATATATATATATTTTATTATTTTATATATATATTTTTATGTTGTTTCATTCTTCCTCCTAACAATATATATATGGGCATATGCATGGCAAAGGTGCTTAAATACAGTTCCAGTTTCACATGCATATTCAAATATATCGTATTTAGTTACATGTCGATACATGCAGGAACACCGTCAAACAGAAATCATCATGCAAACGATGACGTTTCCAGAAGAATGCCTAGTCGACATCATCTCATTCACCACTCCTACAGATGTCTGCAGACTGTCCTCGATTTCCAGGAGTTTCAAGATGGCAGGAGAAGCCGACGAAGTTTGGGAAAAATTCCTTCCTCCCCAACATGATATCGACACGATCCTGTCGCAGTCCACATCTGCATCTACATCAGCAGCAGCTGCCGAATTCAAGGTATCCAAAAAGGAGCTTTACCTCGCTCTCTGCGACAAATCAGTCCTCATCGACAATGGGAAGATGATATTTTTTCTGGAAAAATGGAGTGGGAAAAAATGTTACATGATATCTGCAAGGGCCCTTTATATTGTTTGGGCAGAAGAGAAATCTAATCAATACTGGACATGGATTTGTCTGCCTGAGTCCAGGTTTAAGGACGTGGTTTATCTAGAGAGTGTTTATTGGATCGAAATGCATGGGAGAATTGATATGAGGATGCTGTCTTCATCCACTCTATATAAAGCTTACCTTGTGTACAAGCTAACTGCAGAGGCATATGGATTAAAAGCTCCTGTACAGGTCGCAACTCAAGTAGGGCATTATGGATTAGGTTACGGGGATCTGGCCATTGAAATATATGAGAATAGGCAGAAAGGGTTTCTTTATCCTGCTAAACAAGTCAGTGGAGTTCGATCTCCAAAGGAAAGAGTGGACGGTTGGTTGGAGATAGAGCTGGGTGAGTTTTTATGTCAAGGAGAAGATGATTCGCAGGTGGACATGATATGTGTAGAAATTGACGATCTGTGTTGGAAGAAGGGTCTAGTTGTGGAAGGAATAGAGGTCAGGCCAGAAAGAAAGGAATACTGCGAGCGCAAAGGCAAGGCAAGGGCGAAAGAGCGAACCAAAGGCAAGAAAGCAATGACCATGATCTGATTATTAATCCACTACGTTAACGTTGTAGCTGATTATAATATTTCTGAAGAAAATAATAAATAATTACAATAAGCCAGTCTAAACTAATTCAGAACTTACCTTATTTGGATAATCAATCTTAGCAATAGATATTCCTATTCAAGCTAAGCCTAATTCGGTCGTTCGGAGTCCTTCCCTTTACCATTATATGCTTTAGAGTAGTTCTTCTCTTGATATAGTTCTGACTAATTCTAAGTTTCTTTCTAATATGTCAAGCAAAGGTTCATGGGAAGTATTCCCAAGTCTATTCTTCACCTTATTGACACTCTTATAGAAGTACAATTACAATAAAATGAAAAGCAGAAAGGTGACTCTAATCACAAGAAGAATACTAATTGTACAGCTCACGCTAGCAAGTATATCGATCATGGATTTATATTCTTTGACATTCATCAAGAATATGCATGTAATCTCACGATACAGGTAGAGTACCCTCAAACCAATCAGACACTTCCCGGCCAATGGTAGCTTTCTGTACACCAATTTGCACCAGGCATCTAGAACATAGATTGGTACATATTTTCATGTTCATTGTGCACTTCCACTTGATCATCGGCCCCCAAAACCATGGCACCGATGAATTATTGAGCAACCGCGTTCGTAAGGGTTGCCACGTTGACCGTTGTTAGGACTTTGGAGCATAACCAGGGTGCAATAGTCCAATAGGCCCTTTGCAACGGTCAGGGACTCTGAGGGGAAGCCTTTGAGCTGCAAAACCAGGGCTTCTCGCCACTATGCTGCTAACAAGGAGTAGACAAAAGATCAATGACTTTCATGTTTGACCCATGATCTTTGGTTGTATGGATCTGATGCAATGTTTGTATGAGAGCTTGGCCATTTATACGAGTTTGGCTGCAGTTTTTAAGTTCGAATTCATGAGTCTCAACCATTTGAGTTCGTTAATTTCCGCCTTTTTATTTGTACGTTTTTTGTCTTTGGTTGGTCAGTTACTTTAGGAAATGCATTTGCAATTATTTGGAAATTACATATATAACAGACTGACTGCTCAGATTTCTAACCATTTTTAGAAAAAGTAATATTTGCAATTAATAAGTCGTAATATTAGTAGAACAATCCCTCCCGAAGAAAATATCAGCAGCAAAAGGGTTTTCAGTAGAACAATCTTGGTGAATGAAAACGTCGTTGGCATAAAATTTTGACTAAATAAAACAATAAAACTTCGTCGGCGTAGGGATTTTATATTAGGTTTTCAAAAAAAAAAAAATTGTTCGGTCAATCCAAAAATAATATTGGTAGTGTTGAAGGAATATCGATTTAGTGTGCCTTATCAAACTAGGAGTAGCAATAGGAGAGAAGGTTCTAGATTTCCCAATCCTACACGGATTGGTATTCCTTGTAACATTAGAACTAGTACTTTGTAATCCCTATATATAGGGCTCCTATTCTCAATAATATGATGACAATTCTCTCTACAATTTCTCTCAAATCTCTTTTTCCTTAAACACGTTATCAGCACGACTCTAACCACAAAACAGAAAACCAAAACTCATTCACAAAGCAGCCCCTAGCCCGAGCTAGCCGAGCCTTCGCTGCAGCCCGCGCGCCCGTGCGTTTGCAACCTTGCACAGCAGCTCCTGCTGTCCCCTCCCTGCAGCCCTGCGTTCCAGCTTGCTGTCACCGAAGCATCCCTGCTGCGCAAACAAGCCAACGCACACCCACTGCATCTTTTTCCCGTTCCTGTGCACATCCGTCCTCCTGAAAGCCTCTAAAAATCTAGTTCGGAAGCTCAGATCGAAAAACTTTCTTCATCAAAGTTGTTCGTCTCTGTCTCTTCCATCCAACCTCCGAATTTCAGCCTTATCGGAGTTATATTGAGATCTGTACACCAATCGAAGTACAAGCTGTTCAGAACAGAATCTGCTCCGAAATTTCAACAAGTAAGTTTTTAAATTAAAGTTCCTGTTTTCCGAAGTTTAAATTCTCCTTCTTTTTCTTCGGGGACTTGCAACCTCCCTTCTTCTACATCCCACCTTTCTTATAACGTGGGTTCGATTCTTGAAAAGCGGAATCGTGGGGATTCACGCAATTAACGAACTAAGAGCGTTCGTAAGACTTCGGACTAAGAGCGTCCGTAAGCATCGATTTAACGAACTAAGAGCGTTCGTAAGCTACGGACTAAGAGCGTTCGTGAGCATAGATTTTGACCATTTAAACAACATTGTTTCGGTCTAATCCAATTATTCTTGGAAATCGATTTCTTGGTAGCATAGCTCGGAAATCTTATTTATATTAGTTTTCGTGGAAGCATTGACTCCGAAACTAACTTGTTCTTGTTTTCATCTTTCAGGATGTCAAACATGAACAAACTCGATTTTGTTCCATTGGATTATGCAGGCAAAAGGTACTTATTTTGGGTCACTGATGTCGAGATCCACCTTATTGCCCGTGATTTATTGCATACTATCCAAGAGCTTTGTCCTATAGAAACAGCTCCAGACCCTCAAACTGAGAAAGATAATTCCAAGGCACTTGCCTTCATGAAACGTCACATGGATAGTGACCTACAGTTTGAGTTCATAAATGAGGATAGTGCCATAAAGCTTTGGCATGCGCTTCGCGAACGATATGGCAATGTTCGTGACTCCATACTTCCGAATACAGAAGCAGAATGGAAAAATCTTCGATTCTCTGAATTTGACACGGTCATGCTGTTTTATTCGGAAGCCCTCCGCATCAAAGTAATGATGCGTCTCTGTGGAAAGATGATCACAGAAGACCAGTTGATTGAGAAAACCCTCAATACCTTCCCCGCCTGTGCTATGAGGTCCTCTGACTTATTCCGGACTCATGTAAATGCAAGACGGATCACAAGTTTTCAACAGCTTATTGAAGCTATGGCCACTACTGAAAGACATGGCAATGAACTTGTGCAAAGAAGATTTGATAGGCTTCAAGATAGCTATCAAGAGCATCGTCCTATGGCTAGAGAAAGTCGCCATCGACGTCATGATCCATACGATCGAAATGCTCAAGAAGGTAATCGCTCAAGGCGACAATCACACGACCGTAGGAGGCGTGATTTTGAGGGAAATAGGGTTGGAAACCATGGAGCCAACGTTGGCCATGGGCACCACTTTCCAACGCCACCAGTCCAAGGGACTATGCATATTGCGCCAATGCGCCTCAATCAAGGGAGAATCCTCTTTATGGTGTCTATTTCTGATATGGAACGTCTGATCAATGGACCTGAATTTGCAATGCACCTACGAAGGTAGCCGCATCATGGTGATCAAGACATCGAGTTCACAAAGACTTTAAATCTGGCGATGAAGACAAAATGCCGCAGATTTTTATTAGAATAGTCTTTTATACTTTCCAAGAATTTTGTAATGGCAATTATGCCTTAATCAATAAAATGACTTATTGGATTATCTCTTTTCCTCTAGGCGTACTCAATTAAGTATGATGTCTAGGAAAGTAATTGAGATTAGTGGTACTTAAGAGAGCTTCGCTCCACCGACATCTCTCTACTTCTCTGGTCATATTTAATTGAAATTACCGAACGAATTGAGTGACTACAATTTGCCTAATGTTTGATTTTACTTTGGATTAGATTATGGTCACGAAACTTTGATGTAATCATTGGCTATTATTAATAAAGTATCGATTTATTTTATCTCATGTCATGGACATATTTTTTGAACTTTATTACTTAAAAGATATAAGAGCCAATGGTTTTCATGTGGAAACGCATTGTGAGAATGGACAAGAGTTCCTTTGCATCACCTCTAATGACTACGGACATAAAAGAGTCTTAGAGAAACTTATGTGTCGCTCTAGTTGGTTGTATGCAACCACTATTCGAGTCATTGAATCCAACCATGTCATGAGAGATGATTTATGGGATTCCGACACATATAGGCTTTGGCACGACCGTTTGGGACACCCAGGTCGTGACATGATGATCCGTATATTAAAGACTTCACACGGACATCCCTTTTTCCGAACGAAAGGAAGTAAAACTCGAAATTTGGATCAAGGAGGAGCACCTGCGCCTCACGGCGCCTTCCCCCTTCAAGTCCGGCCACCACTAGCCGGCGCCGCCATCCCCCTGCGGCTCAAGGGTGGCTTTGACGCCACCCCTGCTCCCCTGACTCCAATTTCTACTTCTAACGTCACTTGTGACTTTGTGGCTCAACCGAAATCCTCATTGGTTGTTTCTAAAGCCCATCATTCGTTCTGCAAAGCCTGCTCTTTAGCAAAGTTAGGATCGAGACCATCCTATGCAAAGGACACCAAAGAAAATATACCATTCTTGCAAATAATCCAAGGTGATATTTGTGGACCTATTCAACCATCATGCGGACCATTTCGATATTTTATGGTATTGGTTGCTGCATCGACACGCTGGTCACATGTCATGCTATTGTCCACAAGGAACGCTGCATTCGCTAAACTCCTAGCACAAATAATTAAGTTAAGGGCTCACCACCCTGATCATCCTATTAAGTCTATAAGATTAGACAATGCTGGAGAGTTTACATCAAAGACTTTTGATGATTATTGCATGTCCATTGGGATTGATGTTGAACATCCTGTTCCTCATGTTCACACCCAAAATGGTCTCGCAGAAGCCGCCATTAAAACGACTACAAATGGTCGCTAGGGCATTGGTAATGCGCACCGATCTCCCTATTTCTGCTTGGGGCTATGCAATATTGCATGCAGCTGTGCTTATTCGTTTGAGGCCCACTGCCACTCAACCCTTCTCTGCGTCCCAGATGGTTACTGGGTATGAGCCTGATGTCTCACACTTACGCATATTTGGGTGTGCAGTTTATGTGCCAATTGCGCCTCCACAGCGCACCAAAATGGGTCCTCAAAGACGATTAGGCATTTATGTTGGATATGATTCTCCAACGATTATCCGCTACATAGAACCCTTGACAGGCGATCTCTTTACCGCTAGATTTGCGGATTGTCACTTCGATGAGACAGTCTTCCCGTCGTTAGGGGGAGATAAGAACATCAATGTTCAACAGGAACGACAGGAATTGTCGTGGTCTGTCCCCACTCTGTCTCATCTTGATCCCCGAACCGCACAGTCCGAAATTGAAGTGCGGAGAATTCTCGATCTTCAGAACGTAGCAGAATCGATGCCTGATGCGTTTTCTGATATCACTAAAGTGACGAGATCACACATACCTGCTGCAAACGTGCCTGCAAGGATTGATGTCCCTAAAAGTAGAGGACATGACGCCAACTCAAGAATGCATGAGCATGGCGCCAACGTCTCATCTCTCAATGATGGTGACGTTATGGCTAGGCCCATGGCTCCTGCCAGGAAGCGCGGGAGGCCTATAGGTTCGATGGATTCTCGCCCAAGAAAGAAAGCGAGTTTGGCACAAAATAATCCATTAATTATCGATGTGAATAATCCATCTCATGAGAATATTCCGGATTATGGTTATGTCCAAGAGACATCATTGGGGGACGCTCCAATGTTAGAACCAACTCCAGAGAATAGAGAGATCTCCATAAATTACACTAGTGTACATGAGATGATGGATAGAAATTCTATGGCGATTGATGATGCATTTGCATATCATATTGCAAAAGGAATTATAGAATATGATGATATCGAACCTCGCTCTGTTGAAGAATGTCAACGAAGAGCAGATTGGCCTAAATGGAAAGATGCGATCCAGGTTGAATTGGATTCACTAACAAAGAGACAGGTATTTGGGCTTGTAACGCAGACACCCCCAAGTGTAAAGCCTGTTGGCCATAAATGGGTCTTTGTTAGAAAGCGTAATGAGAAAAATGAGGTGGTAAGATATAAAGCCCGCCTTGTGGCGCAAGGTTTCTCACAACGCCCTGGAATCGACTACGAGGAGACATATTCTCTCGTAATGGACGTTATAACGTTCCGCTACCTTGTCAGTTTGGTAGTTTCCAAAAAAAACTTGACATGCAGCTTATGGATGTGGTTACAGCATATCTCTATGGGGATCTAGATTCAGAGATATATATGAAGGTTCCAGATGGACTTCAATTACCCAAATCAAGTGGCTCTAAACCACGGAGCGCGTTTTCAATAAGATTAAAACGCTCACTATATGGATTAAAACAATCCGGACGGATGTGGTATAACCGTCTAAGTGACTGCTTGATTGGGAAGGGATATACTAACAATGAAATATGCCCATGCGTGTTCATTAAAAGAACAAGTTCCGAATTTGCAATCGTAGCAGTTTATGTCGATGACATGAACCTAATTGGAACTCTAGATGAGTTGAAGGAAACTGCTAAATACTTGAAATCCGAATTTGAGATGAAAGATCTTGGGAAAACACGGTTTTGTCTCGGTTTAGAACTCGAGCACCGTAGTGATGAGATTTTGATCCATCAGTCTGCATATACTCAGAAAATCCTAAGGCGCTTTAATGAAGATAAAGCAAAGCCTGTGAGTACTCCCATGATTAGTCGTAGTCTTGAGCCCGGAAAAGATCCGTTTCGTCCAAAGGATGAGGACGAAGAACCATTAGAGGCCGAAGTGCCCTATTTAAGTGCAATAGGCGCATTATTGTACTTAGCTCAATGCACAAGACCAGATATCTCATTCGCAATGAACTTGTTAGCTCGACATAGCTCCGCGCCAACACGCCGCCATTGGATTGGTGTAAAGACAATCTTTCGATACCTAGGAGGTACGATTGATATGGGCCTATTTTATCCCTACAGAGAGAAGAGGAATGACGGAAGAATGGGATCGGACCCCATTCGGCATGGAGCCGCCGTCCACCATGACAAAGTGACCGGCCATATAGCCGCCAACGCCGCTACCATCACCAAGGGTGGCCGGCCTCACTCTATCCCCCTCCATCAAAACGACAATGATGTTTTGATGGGTTTTGCTGATGCAGGGTACCTCTCTGACCCTCACAAAGGTCGCTCCCAAACAGGTTATGTCTTTACCATGGGAAGCACTGCGATATCTTGGAGGTCTACAAAGCAGACCCTTGTCGCTACTTCCTCGAATCATGCAGAGATTATTACTCTACATGAAGCCGTTCGTGAATGTATATGGCTAAGATCAGTGATTCGACATATTCAAGGAAGTTGTGGTTTGAAGTCTACCACAGATGAACCTACATGCATTTATGAGGATAATGCAGCTTGTATTGAGCAAATGAAGTTAGGTTTCATTAAGGGCGACAACACCAAGCATATATCGCCTAAGTTCTTTTATAATCAGCAACAACAATCACTTCTAAAGATTGAAGTGAATCAAATCCGATCAGAGGATAATGTAGCAGACTTATTCACTAAGTCGTTACCTAAATCCACCTTCGAGAAACATGTGAAGAGCATCGGATTGAGAAAGTTATCCGAACTCCCACGATTGTAGCAATCAGGGGGAGATATCGACATCAGGGGGAGATATGATGTCTACATGTTCGATCTCGAAGAGTGAAGGACGTGTTGTGCTCTTTTTGTCCTTCGACCAGGGTTATTTTTATCCCACAGGGTTTTTGTTACCTGGCAAGGTTTTTAACGAGGCAACGGATGAAGCGTCACCACCAAGTTTGAAGCGGCACAAGGGGGAGTGTTGAAGGAATATCGATTTAGTGTGCCTTATCAAACTAGGAGTAGCAATAGGAGAGAAGGTTCTAGATTTCCCAATCCTACACGGATTGGTATTCCTTGTAACATTAGAACTAGTACTTGATAAGCTCATAAATATACATGATTCTATATTAATTTCTTCATGTTTTCTTAGCTAGTTTTCCATCTATTTGAGTCATTTACTTTATTTTTATGTTTTGTAGGTGTTATGGAGCAAAGTAGAAGAAAAGAAGCCAAATCAGCAAATCTGCCTGTGCAGATCAGTCAACTTCAAAATAAAACTGAGAACAGCTCAGAGCGAGTGAGAAAGTGAGCTTTATATGGTTGGAAAGCCTTGGATGTCTAGTTTCCAGAACTTTTAACGGTTTGTCCATATCATTTTTGTACAAAAAGTTATGGCCGAATTAGTACAGCAAGGTCAGACATTCCGAGAATCTGAAGTGGCAGCACACCTAACTTGAAAAGTTGCAGCCATCCATCTTTGAAAAAGAAACACTTCCAGCTGCAATAACTAGTGCTAGGAGCAATATTTCCAGCTGCAATAACTAGTGCTAGGAGCACTATATGAAAGAAATATTTCCAGCTGCAATAACTAGTGCTAGGAGCAATATTTCCAGCTGCAATAACTAGTGCTAGGAGCACTATATGACTAGATAAATAGAGGGGAGAGCGGAAGAGAACGGAGAACAGAGAAGGGGAGAGCAGAAGATAGAGAGAGACATTTAGTTTAGACTTATGTCTGCAGCACAAGAGGAGAAAGAATGACACCCTTTCTGCCATCATCCAGCTATCATCTCTTCCTTTTCTTTTCTTCTAGTCTTTGTTCTCATCATAACTATGTCTAGCTAAATACTTTTGTAGCTAGGGGCGATTTCAAAGCCCCGAACATGTTCAATTCATATTAATAATTCAGTTTTTGGTTTTCTATATTGTCAATTGAGTGTTTGATTCACCGTGTCTACAAGATGAATCTTTACTTATTTGCTTAGGTGCGCAACTAAATGAATAAGTTAGGATTCTAATGCTAGGAGTAACACTAGATTCGTATATGTCTTGTGTTCATTCCAATTTAGTAGCAAAATGTTTTCACGAATTACATGTGACATCAAACCATAGGTTTAGCAAGACTACCAACGTACTTGTGACCCTAGATTTATCCAAACCCTTTTCTTGCTTAATGATTTTGATATGTTAAACTTAGCGAGCTTGTGTCTAGGTTGCATAATCGGAAATAGATTAAGTGGTGAGCTTGTATTCACTTAACGAGGAACTAAGAAAGGGTAATGGGTTAACTCGAGCTTGTGAGTTAATTTCGGGTAAATTCAATTAAGAATTAGGATTCCATAACTGAGCTTTGATATGATTGAGTGTGTTTGGTGGTGGAGAATGAGTCCTTAGCTTTGTTTTTATCAATAGTTGTAAAATTATAAAATCTGTTTCTGTTTCGTTATATTTCTGTGTTCAGTTTTACGTGAATTATTTCATATATCAAATCAACTCCGATTGTTCTGAAATTTTGTATAAGTGTTATTCAATGTGTCTTTAGTGTCCTGTAAAATTTACAGAAAATTCCGTCGAGTCTAGGTTAGTTGATTAATTTATTTTCGTTAACTGTTCAGTAGCATGGTTTAGAGTAGTTTGTGACATTTGGTTAGCAGTTTAGAAACAATCTTCAGCGGGTAATGACCCTTGCTTGATCACTATATTACCAACGATGATGTTTGAGTGCAAGGTTTAAGTTGTGCATCTTTTTAAGACGTACCAGTACTTTGTAATCCCTATATATAGGGCTCCTATTCTCAATAATATGATGACAATTCTCTCTACAATTTCTCTCAAATCTCTTTTTCCTTAAACAGGTAGAACAACTTTAATGTCTTCTCATGGTTGACTTGCGATTCACTTCTTCAGCTCATTTGCCAATGACACGGCCTTTCATTTCTGGATCGTCTTCGCTTCACAAGCCACCCAAATTCATATTGGCCGGTCTGAATCTGCTAATAAGGTTGGTAAAGTTTAGATGATAATACAAGTTTTCTAATTTTTGTTTTGTATGCATTGTTGATTTGCTGTAATTATGTCTATGAGTCTGAACTTTCTGGGAGGAGCACCTTTTCAACTCCTATACGATGGTGTTAGGGTAGCCATAGGTAGAACTACCAAGTTCAAAGCCCTCCTCTTAAATCTCGAATCGACGCTAGACTGTTTGCAACCACGAGTCATCCAGCAGATAAGAGACCATAATGTGGAGCTGAATCTCCCAAACGATATAATTCAAGACCTGCAAGTGAAAATGGATGATGGTGTGGCACTCATTGCCAATTTATCTAGGCTTAGCGTGTGGAACTGTCGCATATGGGGGGACTGTTGCAACTGCATGAAGCCTAGCTATGCAGACCAACTTGCTGCATTGGATAGGTCTCTTAGACGACTGTTGGAGATACTAAAGCTTGAGCAGATGAGGAACGTGATGGAGCTCTTGCTTTTGGCAAGGAGAAGTAATGACCGACAAGATGACTTGGAGAGAAGACAGTTGGAAATTCTGAAAGCGCTGCAAGAAACCGGGGATATGTTAAGAGCGCAGCAGGAAGTAATGGAGAGAATTGAAAGGAATGGTGCTGCATCTTCAGACAGAGGAGGGTCAGCTCCTGCTCCTGCTCTAGGAACAGTATTTAGGGTGTTGTTTGATGTTGTTATCAGAGTAAAGGTCAAGAATATGATGTATGAGCGCCTCCTCAAAGATTTTGAATCCACTCTTGAATGCTTGAAGCCACTTATAGAAGAGATGGTGGAGTCTAACAAGTTGTTGCATCTTCCAAATGAGGAACAAGAATATTTCATAATGCAAATGGAAAAGGGTGTAGAGTTAATTCACCAGTGCTCTGAGGCTTGCAAGGGAGGACTAAGGTATAAAAAGTACGAATACACCAAGAAACTTCTGGGATTGGATGAATGTCTTCAAAGGCTTTTCATTGAACTCAAAGAGCAGGTAGTAAGGAATGTGAAGGAGGCCTTGGTGCTTATAAGTAACTTGGAAAAAGAGATCGCAGAAATTGAAGGGGTTGTTGTGGTACAAAGTGATGAAATTGAGTGTTCGATTCCAGCACCTCAACCTCGATCACCTTTAGTTGGAGAGGATTTACAAAATGTGCAGATAAATCGAGTGGTGATCGATAAGACATTCGATGCAGTAAGTAACTTAGAAGAGGAGATCAAGGAAATTAGAGAAGTTAATGTGGTACAAAATGATGAAGTACAAAGTAAAGGTCCTCAACCTTCATTGCCTACAGCTGGATCCAGTGTACAAAGTATGCAGGGAACAAGGGATGTGATCAAGGAAAGATGGGACTCGGAAAAGTTGCCGGATGTCAAGCAAATTAAAGGGAAAGGCTTGTTCGAATATCCGGTTGCTGGTGAATATGACCTTCGTCCACCATTTCCAGTGGGACTTGCACTGGAACGAGAAGATCACGCTGATGCATACAGTAATGCATCATTGGAAGAACCAGTTGATGAATTGGATATGCATGTCAGCTACTTGAAACGGAAGCTTTTATATGGTGGTCACTTAGCCATTGTGCTGACGGGACCTGAAGGATGCGGGAAAACTAGATTGGCAGAAAAGTTTTGTCAAGATGAGGAAGTCATAGATGAATTCAAGAACAATATTTTCTTCGTCCCTGTTTCGGAAAGCCCCAAATTGCAGCTTATTGTTCAAAAACTATATCCAGAGGAGGGCTACAGGAAAATTATGTTGCCAGATGAAAATGGAGTTCATGCAATTCAGTGGCTGCAAGCATTTGTTAAGCATGTAGGACATCATCGTTCTCTGTTGGTCCTAGATGATGTCTGGCCTGGATCTGAATCCCTTCTTGATGAGTTTGATGAATTCAAAAGGTCAAATTTCAAGATTCTGGTGACATCAAGATTCGAATTTCCAAGATTTGGTTCCTCCTATTATGTAATGACGGATGATGTACTTAGGGTAGGTAGATAACATGAAAATATTGTCAATTGCATGTCACAGCCAAGGAAAAGAAAAAGAATAAAGAGGGTAAGAACAAAGAAAGAAATGAGAAGTCTCTATGTTTGTGTACATTTCTAATGCCTTATACTTTATTGGATTGATTGTGTTAAATTGGCAGAACTCAGTAAGCCATTTATAGAACAGAAAAATGTCTTCTGTGTAAAATTACTAACAAGAAATCCATCATTTACACACTGTTATTAAAGGAGACTTCTTTATTTGTCTTGGATGTGAAGAATTGTAAGAATTTGATATTTTTTCAGTCCAAAAGTTGATTTCATTTTGCTAACTAAGAACGCTACTTAAATTTATAAAATGAAATGCTCTTTGTATTAGTTTATTGTTGCAATTGCTACCAGAAAACCACCAGGCAAGTACATGCAGAATTTTTCGATTTAAAATTTATATATTAGTACAAAGCTTAAACAGTCACCCGGAGCATGAAATTATCTTCCAACAACAGCTTTCTTAACTTTGATCTTCACACTTTCTCAGTAGCCAGAGTCTTTTCCTTTTCATTGTGGCCTTCAACGTCAGAATGATCACCTAGCTAGACCATAGCAACGATGAATTATTGAGCAACCACGTTTATAAGGGCTAGAGGGCAGTTCAATAGGAACACAACCCGGGATTAGTTTTCCAAGAGAGGTTTTGCAAGGCTTAGGGAGTTTGAGGGAAATCCTTCTAGCGGCAACCCCGTGGTCCAGCGCCACCATGCTAACAAGTAGCAGGCAGAAGATTAATGACTTCATGTTTGACGATCCCATGATCTGAGGCTTCAATCACATTTGTTATATCTTATTCAATACGTGTATGAGAGATTGGCCATTTATATGAGTTTTCGCTGCCGTTTTACGTTTGAACTGTGGGGTTTCTGCTGTATTCATTTGCTGTTTCTTCCTATTTGATTGTTGATTTAATAACGAGATTTATTTTTAGTTGAGGAAGTTTGGGAACTATTTGGAGTCATAGCACAACAGACTGATTGCTGATTGTCCTATTTTAGGCATTGAGGTTATTAGTTAGAAAATGAGGTTATTAGTTAGAAAAGAAAAGTTCTTCAAAACAAATAACTATTTTGGGATCACTCGATAATCACATGTAATGATCGGATTTGTTCATTTTTGTAAGTCAGTTTCGCTGATCACTCGTCCAGAGAGCAACAAAATAAACAATCTTTTATCAAACGTGAACATCTGGTAGTATACAGTAAGTTTACATGTACTGGTTTATAGTACGTTGTTCGTATCTCATTACCTGCTCCTTTCAGAACCAAAATATGAGAATACACTCCTAATCTGTCCATTGATGTTACAAAATTGTACTCCTAGTTTGAGGTTTCACTCAAATGGAGGAATTTTATTAAAAGAAAACCTTGCACCTCCAAGATCTGATAGAATTTCTACATGCTTCTGATACTCGAGAATATCCAGCACACATTTTGTTCTCTTTGCTCCTGAAAGATTGCACTTCATCCAGATTACAGCCAGCTGGAGTTTTGTGCAATCCAGATATATGACCATTACAAGTTACTCTGGAAGAGAACCACCAGAGTAATCTGCAATCTAGTTAACCAACCATCAAGTGCTGTTGATAATCAAAGGACCGCACAATCCTACTAGTTCTTGCAAATTTAAGTTGAAAACAAAAATGGCACTCAAGGAAATAATATGAATCAATCATAAACGCATATACAAGTAGAACTGGTTTTAAAATTGCATCTCTCACACACCTTGGCCCAGTTTATTGAATGATCACAAATTTTATTATAAATTTATTCACAATTTTGTAACAAATCAATACAATATTCACAGAACGAAGAAGGGAGGAATGCACAATGAGCAACAATAATTGAATTTTTTCAATTGATGGGAATTTTCTGAACAAGATGAATAGAGGCCCCCATAAACTTACATTTGCAGGCAGACAGATAACTAGATTCTCGCACACACTACCAGTTTTCCTTGACTATTTTAGATTTCTCAAGTATGAATTTCCCTTCCTTGTATTTCTGTGTTTCCTCATAGGCTCGTTCATACTTCCAGCCCAGCACTTCATGGCAGTCGCAGCAGTAGACATCCGCAACCGTGTGCAGACCAGTCATGAGGTGGCGGTCTTCTCTAGGGCCGACTGTAAAATTCATTGCATGCGAGAACAGAAAGGCTCGACCATTTCTTCCCTAACGATAAAATGAAAGAAGAGACAATCAAATCATGAATCTTGCAATCCTCTCATTTGATCACAACCAGAACAAGACTATCTTATCTATCTTATCTTATACACACATTAACCAAATGACTTATAGTGCAGAACACAAAAACCCTCTACCAAACCCAAATCAACTACTAGGCTGGATAATAGAGTTTTAAGTTGAGCTCTTTATTCCAAGTTTTCAACATGCAAAAAGGTTCAGATTTCAATACTCTTTTCCTCCAAATGTAATGATAAATAATGCAAATTCGATTCCCATGAACTTAATGACAGGCAATACAAAAACAAAACCAACTTTATCAATGCAAAAGAAAGCTCTATATTCTCACCTGAAAGGCTTTAGAAATGACATCATCGTGAAGGGCAACATGATTTCGGCAATTACAACAACTGTACAACCTCGGCCCAACCAATTCCGCCATCAACGATGGACAAGCAAGCACAGACTGGCTTGGCCACTACACAAATTCCAAACCTTCTCCTAAAAGACTTCCAAAACATTCACACATATTAGCATCACTTTTTCGTATAATCCAGACTGAAACTCTAAAACAAACCTCCACCATCCCAAAAATGTCAGGAGCGGCAAAAACCTCTCACCTTTTTACAAATATATTGGTCTCGTATGTATAACTTCGGCTATAAACCAATCTTGGAAGCCATCTCTGTTGACAAAAACAGAATTGCTATTATAAAAGTAAACAAAGAAGCCACCCAGTTCAGAAATCTATAAAAGATCAGGCAAAGCAGATAAGTAAAACCCAGTAATTGAGAGTGAATATGGTTCGACAAAAAAAAATGAAACCCAAATCAAAGGTGGAAGCTTTTTCTATAATCCATAAATGGGTAGTGGACTGATCACCAGGGAATGCAAGAAATATTGAAGATATGGAATTACATGGATAGATTGAGAGTGATTATTAGTATTAGTACCTGCCCAGTTTGCCACGGTGGGTTTTATATAGATGGGATGTGGAAGAGAGATAAGAGTTTGATTTGGGTTGTGTGACAGTGAGAGTCTGAGCTGATAAAGATGGTATCGGAGTTCGGAAAGTCTGAGATGACAGATTGCGTTCAAGCTTTTTCTCCAAAAAGGCAAAAGAGAAATCTCTTTATTTATGAGTAACTCATTTCCGTTAAAAATGAAAAAGATAGAAAAAAGAGGTTCTACCGAGATTTGAACTCGGGTTACTGGATTCAGAGTCCAATGTCCTGACCACTAGACCATAGAACCAACTTGTGAATGAATCATTACTTCTATATGATATTTCATTCGAAGAGCATGAGAACTGAAAAATTTTGGTGAGAAAATAAAAACTTGTAATTTTGGTCAAAAATCGTGAAGTATGATCCATAGTTTTGGACAGAAGTTTGATGTTCTAAAAAGTTTTAGTTCTCTTTTTTTAAAAAGTTAATCGGATCCAGTTATGGAGTTGGGACGGAAATAATTAAAATTTTTGTAGAGCCCCAGTATCTTGTTAAAATCTAAGGCTATTAGGATAACACCTATAGCTAACATGATGTCATATAATATGGAGCATCAATAGTCAATACATTAGACGCACTAAAATTTTCAATATGGGTATTTTATTTTTTTATTTTTCAACCAGGAATGATTTTAGATGTTTACTGACGACAAGTAAAGAGTGCTCCGACAATAGTTTCATTATAGATGTGTGTTTATAACATGTTCAAAGGCAAAAATTGCTCCCCCAAAAATGGAATATACAGGTAACAGAATTGGACCAATTAAGTGTTTCATCCCCGCACACAACACTAAGGAATTATGATGGGTAACACAATTTTGAACTGGATTTGGACCAGCCTCAAGAGGTCACTTTCTCTTCTATGATGACCTATAATTATAGGATATGTTTCAGTAAATTTCTAATATCCAAAATCCAAATATTAATCAAAGAAACCACCTAGAGCCCACCTTAGGTGGTAGCTTATGTAGCATAGCCACATCATCAAAGCATAATCTCTAATTCTTTTATATTTTTATTTATTTTTTTTCTATCTAATCTAATCTGCCCCGTCTTCATCTTCATCAGATCAACGCCTGTTCTCTCCTCCTCTTGCAAAGCTCTACCAACATCTTTTCAAAGAGGTGGCTAAAAAAGGGGTGCTATTGAGGAATATTGTACTCGTTCTCACTATTTAAATTCAAAGAGAAGCCCTGAATTTTGTATTACTGATAGAAACTTGATAGATGAGGGTGCCATCCAACACAAGGAGTATATCAAGGCAGTATGTGTTACAGCTGTTGTATTAGTGCTTAACTCCACCTTAAGATGCTTGAGAATTGGTAATGGTGGAGAACGTGTCTTTCTTATATCTTCAAATATAAGAGTCTATCATCATCGAGAAAAGAAAAACAGAATTAGTCTAATTTAAGATGTGAGTCGGCGCGCCCATATGTTAATTACAACAGCTTATAGTCTAGAAAGAGGGTGGTGTTTCGATGTTTATACCTCAGCGTCAGACACATGTTGACTTACTTTGCTTGAGCAATCAAAATGTCCAAGAAACTCTCCCAGTTGAAGCATCCTTCTAATGTCGTCGGACACGTTACACCCAAGTATGATTATAGCCTCCAATAAATTTGGAAAATTTGTAGACATACACTAAAAGTTCGACATCAAAGAATCACTAAAAAGTAGAAAATATTTTAGATGCTCACTAGAGATCTTGATACGTTCCCCAAAGGCTGTGTAAAATCAATCTTTCAAGGTGGGGAAATTTTAAATCCAAGTCTTCAAACCAAGAGCGCGCTTCTCAATTCTCTACTATAACCAAACTCTAAATGCCGTGTAATGGAGTGCTGGGTGCACTGGTTGGAACTGAATGCTTGCTCTGTTTTACATGTTTCTTTGCTGCAATGTGCCACTTTCTTATAGCAATTGGTGAGAGAGGAGAGAACAGACATTAGTCTGATGAGCTTGAAGAGAAAGATGGCGCAGATTAGATTAGATTAGAAAGAAAAAAAAAAAGGGTTTAAAAGATAAAATCAAGAAAGTGAAAAAAGAAAAAGGAATTTTCGTAGTTAAGAAAAAATAAAAATATAAAAGAATTAGAAATTATGCTTTGATGATGTGGTTATGCCACATAAGCTGCAACCTAAGGTGGGCTCTAGGTGGTTACTCATCAAACATATGTAACCCTTTCAGGCTATATTGTTCAAAGAGAACAAATATATGCATTTGTATACAAGTATGACGGGAACAATCCAATTTCAGATTATAAGGTCAAATCCATAGTTTAGAAGTATTTTGTATTCGTGGTTAATACATACGAACAATATATCTTATGAACAAGCAAAATAGGAAATGGATGAAGATAGTGGTTCAGCCTCTAGAGCCAGAGCATAAACCTACTTTGTACAATATCAGAATATCTGACTCCCCCCATCCGTGTTTTGAATTCACCAAAACAGCTACAAGAAGAATATGACACAAGAACCGAATGCAGGCTGCTCCATTGTCCTTCAATAGTTCTATTGAACCTTGCTGAATGTACCAAACAAAAATACTGTTCAGTTACAAATACAGTGACATATGATGATCGAACTGCAATCCTTCTTTAGAAAGCCAATGGTTCTTTGATTTCTTTTCTCTATGTTCTATGTTTCCTTTGTTTCTTTTTAAACACCATACATATATTCAAGTCAATTTTAAAAAGAAAAAGACAATACCTATAGTCCTACAGTTGGGCAGCCCCCTATAACTCCAACACTTAAAAGCTCATCAGATCTTTAGATAATATCTTAGTTATATTTCACTCCCACATGCTTTCTCCAATCTTCATATATGAGCGTGATTATTGCTTTGGGGAGAGTAGGGGTGGTAGATATATGGCAAGGAGAAAGGGGTAAGGGAGTGAAGAATATTGGACTTGCTGGAGAGGCATAAAACCTGAAAAAAGTGCCTGCTTGCTAGCACGACTCAAAATTCAGGGACCATATTGAGACATTAAAAGCTTAAGAACCAAAATAAGACATTGGTCAAACTTGGGGAGCATTGGTCTAATTTACCTTTAAAATTTATTTATGTCAAGTTTGCAACTACTTCCCAAATAACCTAATCAAATTCAGGAAGAAAATATCAAAACATAATAAAACAAACCTTTTCCTACCCTTTAGTTAGCATTGTGTGACTGGTCTTGATCAATAAAGTTCAATGCTTCTTCCTTTGAGATAACGTTGACACGGCTCACCCTGTTTGAATGTGTAACACCATATATCTTGTCAGAAACTTTCACAAGCTCTTGTCGGAATGTTGTAGTTATAAATTGAGTAGTTTCTGTATCTGCCAGGCGTCGGATCATATCTACAACAGGTAATTAAGGAACATCCATGGCTGTAAAGCTTCCAACATAGACGTGTAAAAAGAAATGCAGACAAAGCGCCCATTACAAGCATAGACATTAGTAACATTTTGAAAATCAGAAAATACCACATGTCACTCTGCAAATGAACCAACACCCACAGAAGTTGATCACAAAGCTGCCTAAAGTCATTATAAACTGTATTAGTCAAGCATGTCCTTTTCACAAAGACAAAGTGACTCATCTTACTTATATGCTTCTTTGGATTGATGTCTGAGCTAGATGCATATCAACCAAGTCTTCTTTCACAAAATATGCTATTTCCTAAATTTATCGTTGTCTTCTGCATCTCACCTGGTAAGAAAATGCATTTGTGCAGGCTTTGTCATACAGGAACATTTAGCCTCCATTAGTATGTGCATTGCTGTATCTAGATTCAAACTTAACAGTGTACCGTTATTTCTTCTAGGTAACTTTCCATTTACTTACGATCCTCGGGAATAGAAAGACACATGCCAGCACATAATAAACTTACCCCCATGAGGCATTAACCATTTACACAAGATTGATCTTTAGAAAAGAGGTTCAAAGTTCCAATTTGAGACACTGAATGGTAGGTTGCATACATTTGACTGTGATGGAGACACCTAGAGTTGAGTGACATAATTTTATCAGAGGTGGCTAATGGACTGGATATGAAGGGTTTAGGCTGTATATTATAGTCAAATCAAAGTAAAAACTAAATCAACTTCAGAAGAATATAGAATCCACAAAGTACGACATAAAGGATACTTCCAACAGCAGTCCTGTACTGAGGATCCAGCGCTGCATCAATTTCATCAAAAAGATAGAAAGGAGCAGGATCACATTGCTGTATTGCAAAGATAAGCGTCAATGCAACAACAGTTTTCTGACCCCCAGACAACTGCTTCATGGACTGAGTCTCTCCTTGCCCGGTAAAAGAAACCTGTCAAAAAAAGGCGAGTCAGAAAGATTATGTTAAACAGATATCATCCAACAAATCTTGGACTGGAAAATATCATCAAATATATCAGTAAAATCTAGTAGGTGTGCCAAAGCCTGGGTTCCTAGAGCAGGAGGAGAATATCATCTTTCTAAATAAGTTATCAATAAACTAAACTATATGAGTAAAATCCAGTAGGTGTGCCAAAGCCTGGGTTCCTAGCAGGAGGAGAATATCATCTTTCTAAACAAATTATCGATAAATTAAATTTTCAGTTTGCTTACTACTAAATGTCACAAATAAGGTGGAGATGTCTTTTTAACCCAAGGAAATGAGTTTTTATGCCGGAAAAAATACATGCCTTTACTTTCACACCAATATATTTCTCAGATCTATCTGTTTCCCCTGGTCCATCGTCCTCATCCAGATCATCGTCAGCATGGTTACCATCCTGTCAACATTACACCCATGTTCATTTAAATTCACATGAAGCAGAGCCAAGTTTCTACAATTAAACAATTTTATACCTTAAACTCTTTTACAAAAATAAATAAATAAAGGATTGGAAAAATTCTTTGTGTACGTTTCAATCAAAAAACTTTCTATAAGTTTCAATTTTTGTATTTGAAAATTTTTCTCATGTTTATTTAAACAGACACCAAGACAATAGCCTTTTCTTTAGCTTTGTGTGAAAATGATTCCTCAGCTAGAAGACATGAATGCTTTAAAGCCCTTATGATAAGTTGAAGTCTTGATCCTAATGATAAAATCTACCAACCAACAAAAAGTTTTCGCCAATGGAAAAACCCTATCAAATTTTATAGAACTGAGAAACTTTCCAAAGGAGGGGGTGAACAAAGATAGGCCAAGTTCCAAGCCTTTTCCAAAACATAATCAAGAGAGGATGATGCTAACAAGAACTGTCCTAAAACTTTCCAAATATTCGAAGGATTGTCTAAAGAAAAATCCAATGAGATCTTTTCAAGCAAAAAAAAAAAACGGGTACAATATTTTTTAAAACAACATTTAGACCAGCTTGAATGTCAGTGATAGCGGTGTGGCTGAATTAACAGACTACATTAATAAGATTTTTTCATCAATACTGAACCACGAAATACATAGCATTAAGTAAATCCACACATCTCAGAACTGGCTATAAAGAGCAAAAACTGAAGAGATCAAGTTCAAGAGAAAACCTTTCTTTTCACCATGAGAAGGTGACCATGGCCACCTTGCACAAGTTCAGAGAAAACTTCTCGAAAGTTCCTAGCAACACCTTTAAAAGTGCGTTCTATTGATTCATCCTTCCTTTGATCTAAGACAGATATAAGTTCTGCAATTTTCTGCACAATTGAAAAGACCATAAGTCAATCTAGCCTTAGCCAAGCATCAAAGAAAACGAAGAAAAAAAAAAACTATGCATGTAAGAGATCTGACAGAGATTCTAATGAATTGATACCTCATCACCTGCATCCAGTTCAGCTTGCCTTCTCTGGAGTTCTTCACGTTGTTCTGTAAAATTTACATACTGGTCAAGTGCTTTCTTGTTGACATGACTAAACTGTTGCAGTTGCTCATTGCATCTGTGCAGCATTTTATGTAGTTCTTTGATGTTCCTTCGCTTATACCTACCATTCCAGTTCAAGCAAATATGAGGAACCATGCCAACTGTGATACATTTGAAGGTATGATAAAACATTTAAGAATCTACCAGCTACATACATCAGAGTAAGAACTATCATCATATAGGTCGGAATATAATGGTTGATTTACAAACTAACAAGCCTACAGGATCCAAGCCACTAGAGCTTGGCTCAAGTAACATGTGACAGGCGTAAATATTCTATAGCATACAAATAATCTCAACAGATGGATGATGTAGCACATAACCAAACATATAATGAAAGTTTTGACACCTCAAAAGAACTTCAAAAAATATGTGGATAAACATGATCACTTTATAGAAGATAATTAAAAGTATGAACAGAAGTAATACGTTTCAAAAGCATCCGATGACAATGCACCCAATTCCCTGATTTTCTTTGAGTACTCTTCTTGTTTAGCAAGATACATATTTCTTTTACTCAGTAGCTGCTCCAGCTGTTTGGCTTCATCCTGAAGTGTCCTCTCATAGTTGTCTTCCAAGTTCTGCATTCATAAGTGATCATCTTAGAAGATAAAGCAATCATTTACAATCTAACATGGTAAAAGGACTACCTTCAACTTAGTCTTTTCATCCTTGGTTTTCCTCAATTGCCTCGACTGACCATCAATACTTTCAGAAACTCCTGATGAGCAAAAGTCATATGTTAACAAACATGAGCATGAAAACAACTTCAAAAAATGGCAAATCATTGGCCTCACTTCTGAGCTGCTCTGTTGCATCTTCAACCAATAATCTAGCATCATTCAGTTCCTGAATCTTTATTTCATCTTCACCATGCAAATTATCAGTTTCCACAGAAGATATTATTGCCTCTAGTTCTTGCTTCCGCCTCTTAAGGTTCGTAGTTAAATTAGTTTCAAGCTCTGCCTTTCTTGCTTCAGTCTATCAGTATTGAGAAAAAAAATGCACATCAGGAGACATTAGGATGAAACTTGCACATAAAAACACACAGATAGTGAGTGCTATATACGGCTTACCTCAGTTCGATCCGCCTTGCATGCAATAAGCTTCTCTTTAAGATCTGCTATTTCAGGGTTCAATCTTGAGAGAAGATCCTTCTCCTCTGGAGTCAAATGATCAATGAGATCGGTGCCCATTTCAGCATGCTTCATGGCCATACTAGCTCTAAGCTGATCAATTTGAACCCGCACATCAGCAAGTGATTTTTCCTACAAAAGAAAAAGGTAAGAGAATAAGCCAGTAGAACAGAGAAATGATAAAAATAAAAACAAAAACTAAAAATAGTATCAAAGGCTCAGATTGCTACATGAATTCATCTCAAATCCCAAAAATACCTTATTCCCAAGTGCTTTAGAAATTAAACTTTGCTGCTTATTAGCATTCGCAATGTCCTGCTTAAGCTGTTCCAGTTCTGATTTGACATGGGTTCGCTCAGCATCAATTTTCTGCTGCTCAGTTACAAGTTTGGTAATTTCCTCGTCTATCTGTAAGCTAAATTTAGTAAAAACAAGACTAACAACTTGAAAAACTCATAGGATAATCAAGACAATAGTTCAACATTCACTAGAAAAACTATGGTAGCTTGACTGTTACTTTTTTGTGCTTACTACTTATGTCACTATCATCACGTTATAGGAATAAAATATGCCAAATGAAATATATACTAGACGGTATATTTGTTTTATTACAGAATATCTATTCAGGAGGGGCATGCAATTATGTTTGAGCTAATTAACAGAAACCTTAAGAATTGTAATAGAACTTGTTGAAGAAAAAACCTATTCTCAAATTTTTCCCTTTCGAACTCAGTTACTCACTTTCCAAAGATTTGGTCTTCTTAGCTACAGAGGAGTAACACCTTTCTTAAACCAGTACTCAAGACATTTTTACAAGTACAGAGGAATCTGAGCGCGAAGCAAATGAAATGTTTGGGCATCCAAAATCTAGGAATGAGAAAATGCAAACAAAATACCATCTCCCAACACCCAATCTTCGCAAGGCTTTTCAGAGCTGAGTTAAGAGTAGGGGTGTCCAGAACTTTCTATATGAAACCAGTGAACCACACCTATCAACTTATGTTGGTGTCAAGTTCTTTAATAGATTTAATTTATGAAATTAGAAAGCAGAAACTGAGAAACTATATGAAAGATTTCACTAAGAGGATATTTTCAAGCATATTTCTGATTTTCTCAAGTTCTTCTTCTTTCAAGCTGATAGATTTTGTATTCTGTCGGATTAGATTCATAAACTTCAACTTTGAGCGTCTGTGATCATAAAATCCTCCCGTCATCCCACCCTTCTTGCTGACTTGATCTCCTGTTAGATAATAAAATGTGGTATGTCAGGATATTAGGATCTAGGACCAGTTATAAAAACACTGTGCAAGATACATGCAGAGAAAGCCTGCAGCTCTTACAAACCTTCTAAAGTGATGCAATCTAGACCATCGCTACGAGCAACCTTTGTGGCCACATCCAGATCTCGACAAACAACTGTTCTAGCAAATACCTATGAAAAATAAGGACATATAATCATAAAAGTCCATTCTTGAAATTGCATGAAGCTTCAGTTCAACACCTCTAAAATGCATATACAAATTGACAAACAGTAAGCCTTAAAACTTAAAAAGAGAATATTCTCAGATAAACCCACTTAAAAAGGTTACGAGTTTTTAAACTCTTTTATCCATATCAAGCACGATACTGTTTCACCAGAATTCATACAATACCAAATACAAGGGTCAATCCAAATCATGTAGGAGTAGGAAACATAAGAACAAGAGCAATTGCATACCAGCACAAAAACACACCTACCAAGCACTGTCAAACAGATATCAGTTTTCGCATATTTCCCCATTTCCATGGCAGTTTGAAAGCAAGAGATCTTGGTCTTTGGATTTAGTCCAAAGCCAGGTACAAGGAACTGGGGAAACAGATGTTACTTCGAATAAAATAACAGTTTGTTTCCCTAGATATTGTCACAATTAGTATAGTCAAGATTTACCAGTCCAATAAATGATCTTTCAAGCTTCTTTCTTTTTGTGGAACTGAAGCCCGTTTTGTGAAACATAGATAATGATGTTGGAATTCTGCTTGTAAGTAAAATTGTGACATTGATTTGGAAGCTACCTCGCATGCAGTGTTTTGGACTTTTTACAATGCGAGGAAATAAAAGATATATTTTTAGGTAAGGAAGTTACTGTTGTGCTGTTCAAGACTAAAGGTTCTTAGTCTTCTCTTTAGAATATTTAGGTAGTACTAAGAGTTCATGCATTGAGTACACATAAATGTATTAGAATTTAAGCTAACAGTAAATATGGAAACAAAAAGCAAAATCCACCTTGAAAGTGGAAATTGTAAAATTAGAGGTTATACAACCATTGATAATTTCTTAGACAAATATCTTGACTACTGAGATGGACCCAACGCTAAATAATGGTTTTACAAAATTATTCAGGTACAAGCTAACCTGAGCAAATGCAGCAGTGTACTTTGGAAGAAACTTTAACCTCTTCAACAAAGGAACCACATCTGAGTTTTGTGGATAAGTTACCCTTGGAGCCCTCACCCTATTCAGGGGGATAAATGTAACACGCCCACCTTTCAGTGAATTAAGGTGCCTGATTATCTGAGTTGATATTTCATCATTTTCAACCACAACATGAAATAAGCTGTCCAGGAAAGAACAATAATAAATAATTGAACTTCAACCGCAAATCAATGATAAAGGTGACACCAAAGAATGGGGTAGAAGTTGGTCTTTAGATACCTGTTCCCAGCAGTAACTTCCACTGCTGTAAAAAACTTTTCCTCACAATCAAGCAACTCAATAATAGGACCAAATACCCCAGGAATATTATACTCTCTGCAGATCTTACGAACAGAATTTAGCCCTCTCCTCACATCCTGAAAGTATTACACAGGGCGAGATTGAGATGTTACATGTAATACTGGGTAAGGATAGTATTTTGCAATTCTACTGCACAATTGCCGTTACTGAGGCGCATATATCAGTTTGATATCAATCCATGTTCAGCATATTAGAAGCTACAAAAGGTCAAGAAAATGATTACTCACACCAGGAGTTGAATGATCAAGGCTCTTCTCTGCCTTCTCAACTTCTGTTCTCAGTTTATCAATTTCAGCAGAAAGTTCTGTTTCTTTCCTCCATAGGGTCCTAACACCAAAAAACAGTTAGTAAAGTCATATTAGAAAAGGTAATAAATTAAAATGGTAATTACAAAGACTCATACTTGCGCTCATCCTGCATCTTGTCCCTGTCTGCTTTATGATGACTGAACCCTTCACGTGACTGAGAGATGAGAGATTCCTTTTTAGTAATTTCATTTCTTCGAGATTCAATGTAAGTACCCCGCTCGTTCAACTCAGCATTAAGACGTTTAATTTCATCCTGAAGCTTGTTCTCCTGGAACATACAAGAATAAAGAATAAGCTTTTTACAGATGCCGTTTCCTCTGCTGTCAAGAGAGCATAAGGAGAGTATCTCAAAATTTATAGATGCTTCTTTGTTTCTTGTAGCAGGAATTTTATTTTAGGATATATCTGAATGATTTGGTTCATTTGGAAAAGGATGAGATTGCTGTGCTCTTAGAGAGTTGGCCAAGTATTTCCTTCATTACATGTAGTTGAAACGTCGGGGATGTTCTATTATAAATCATGTAGGAGAAGGCATTCTATTTGCTCCTCACCAGTTGGTATGTAAAACTGGTGTGGATGATGCTTTTCTTCACTATTCTTATTCTTTAAAACTCCCCACAAATTTTAAGAAAGAAAAACTACTTTACTCTACCCACTCACCATTCACCAATTAAACTCAATAACAACCGCAAACCTAGGATACAATTAAGTTTTGTATAACTGTGGCCATGGGTACAGTTAGATCTGTCATTAGATCACAGTTCGCTCCAAATCTGTACTTATCTATATCATAGGAATTTATTGGTTCAATCCAATAATCGGATTTATTATCTGAATGCCATAATCCGTTAACTTAAGGTGACTGCCATTACAGCAGGCATAGCTGAAGAAAGCTATTGAGAAAAGATTAGCGATTTAAAATGAAAAACAAAAGAACCAAATTAAAAATAAATTAAAGTAATTTTTCTGAGGAAGCTCAGAGTAGCATAAGGTTCTATTTCTACTAGTTGCGATTATGCAATACATAAAGCAGCATATACTCAGACGACATGAGCAACACCCTGATATCACATATATGGTACACAAAATACTTAAAAAGGAGGTCATACCTGTGCCAAATTTGAAGAAAGAACTCGTTCAAGATCATCAATTTCCTTTTGAAGCCATTTGTCACGAGCAGCTTTACTTGGAAACTGGGTCGCACGACCTTGTTTTTGATAAAGTATGCTAAGCTGCTTCTCACGCTCCATTATTCTATATTCCAAGAGAACCAATTGTGAGAAAAGATACCAGCACCTAGCACCACTTTGCAAATCTCGGAATAAATTACATTATTTGGAATTGACTTGATATAGCATGAGTGGATAACACATTAATGTTACAAAGCCATAGTTCAGTCATATAAAAGGGGTGCACAGAGCATTTAAAACTGAATAAATAAATGGTTCAAGTAAAACAGAAACGAGGAGAGGCTGCCTCAGGTGACGAAAGTAAGATTAAGTTGCCCGTGTAATGAATAGTAATTCATTAATAATTAACATAGTATTTGTCTAATACAGGGAGACTAGATGAACAAATTAATTTTGTAGCCTGCCCATGAAAGATATGGAGATGACAAGACATATTGAAAACAAAATAAGATTATACATTTTCAAATCCCAAGCAAAAGAATAACAAGCTGATATAACTTTCTGATATCAAATAACTATAGACATACCCCTTTGTTATCTCCTTTTCCCTCATGACTTGATTCTCATACAGAGGACTTATATTCTCAAGCTCATCCATTGAATCCTGAATCTCTTTCTGCAGACTCTGTAGTTGTTTCACAGCATCTTCCTGGAAGCATGAAAAGATCAACATATGCAGCATTTGTGACCCTCCCATCACTAGCAACAAAACATAAATAGGAAAAGAAAAAAACAAATATCACTGCCAAAAGCATAATTAGAATATTACTTTGGCTCGGATGTTTCCAGATATCTTCTCCTGTAGATCTTTGACATCAAGCTCAAGCTCTGTGTGTTTCTTTATCGCTTCTGTTCTTCGTTTTTCCACTGCTTCTTTCTCTTTATTTAAAGCTTGTAGCTCTTTTGTCAGATCTTTCAAAGCCTTATCCAAGTCCTTGGACTTTTCATGGGCATCCAGCACACTATTATACATCCTCGTCGATGTTTCAGAAACCTTATTCCGATCATCTTCTACCTAATTCCGGATGAAAAGCATACAGGTTGAGAAATAAAGGTCAGTCTAGACTGCTTTCAAACACACACACACAGCTGCTTTCTTATCTAATATGAATCAGAGAAAAATAGACCCCTGACTTCTATAGAAATGAAAGGCCATAGAGACTAATTCTGACTCTACCATAACTATCCACACCCAACTATAAACTTCATATACCTATATCTTTCCATCAATACAACCCATAAACTGCTAACGCCATAGATCATTTCTACTAACCTCTGCCAGCCTTTGGCGAGCATCCTGAAGTTCCTTGTCATATATAGTGTATTCCAGAGATTTTCGCTGCTTGTCAAGCTGCTGATACTTTCTAAGTTCCTCTTTCTCTTCGTCCAGTTCCCTTAATCTCTCATCCAAGTACTGAACAACTTGAATTATCTGCTTTCTTTTGTTACCTGATTAGCAAAGAGAAAACAGAAATGTGAGAAAGCATATCTAATTACCATAAAACAACCAATGTAGTGATGACTTACCAGTGTCCTGCATGATTTTCAAACTTTCTTGACGTCTCTCCTCATACACTCGAGTGCCACCGATTTCCTTAAGTAAATCCAGTCGCTCAGAATCTTTCATCAGTGTCAAGGATGCTATCTATGAAACAGTCACCATTTAAAAATAAATAAATATTTTTCAATCATACTATAACTTAAGTTTAAACAAGTTGCACGGCTATACCTTTCCTTGCTGCACAACATAATATGGATTGGAGCGAGAGAACCCAGCACTTTCCAGTAAATTCATAACCTCAGTTTTCCTGAAATTAAAGATATCTTCTATCATTCAACAGACACCATGGAAAAGTCTAGTGATCAAACCACATAATATGCAGTCCTAAAGTTTATCACGGGGAATTTATATACTCACGTGATGTGCTTTCCATCCAAGAAATACTCATCCTTCTTCAAACCAATTGTCCTTCGCAACCGCACTTCCTCCTTATCAACCTATTATGAAGTGATGCAAAAGTGCAAGGAAGACCCCATATAAGAAAGCATCCCAATCACCTCATTTTTTGTCAATAAGATAGACATTGAGATGACAAACATACTTTTATAAGAAATGAATCTAACTCATAAAAATAGGAATGAGGAGATGCAGCATATTACCGGTATTCGATTGTCAGAGTTATCGAAGACAATCTCCACAAATGCAGATAAGACTTGGTGCCCTGCACCTTCCTGTTCAATATATATTGCAATAAAAAAGCTGTTTACTAAGCAAATGGTTCAACATCCTTGATGAAATATACAAGCATTTAGTAAGACATACATGGAGTAGAGCATGCCGATCGTCGCTTCGAAGGTTTTGGAAAAGGTCACTTAGTACAAACCGAATTGCTATAAAAAGGTACGACAAAAAAAAACAACACATTTCAAAATAGGTCAAGAATTGGAAAAAGTTCCTCCAGGAGAATAAAAAATACAAATAAAATACTTTCAACAGCATAAAACCACTGCAAGAATCGTTTTTTACTTGATACTTACCATGGAAAAAGTTTGTCTTTCCGGACCCATTAGCACCAACTGCAGTAGACATTGTTGAAATGAATGTCGAATTAAACAGAAAACATAATAGAGCATGACATTATTAAAGAAGAAAAGGTGGTACAAACAGACCAGTGGCATGTTTACTTTACTGGATACGATCTCAATTACAAAAAATGCATGCTTTTAGAAGCAAATAAAAAAGTACAGCAATATATAAGTGCATAGTGTCTCTGTGATAGTAAGAGACTAACTTCTATTAGTTCTATATATGAAAATGTTAATATGAAAAGCATATGCCTACACTACATTAATTGCCTTGTAATTTAAAATGTCAAACTTCTTAATTGAACTTTGCAACAGCAGATTTGGAATATCAATCCACTTTATAAAGCATATGCCTACACTTCATTAAAAATATGATAAATTATGCTCCCATACAGATTTCATCAACAACAAAAAGCACAAAAGCAAGAGAAGGAGACTGTTACCAACGCAATTGATTTTTGGACTGAATGGCTCAGTAGCAACCTGTTCTCTGTAGCTCTTAAATCCTTCAATTATAATCTAATTTGAGAACCATAAACATCAATGAATTAATAGAAAATGGTACAAATAGTACAAAAATAAATAGTACACTATAGATAACACTTGAAAAAATAAAGTAATTGAACTACACCTACAGCCAAAACTCACCTGCTTTATGTGCATTTTGAAATCACCCGACTGTCAACCTCTGTGAGAAATGTCAAAGAAAAACTATCAACTTACAGTCATAGTAAATAAACAACTCAGGATTCCCATTAAGGATGTAACCCAGATTATAAATGTACCTAAAGCAACAACTCTTAGACACTAGAATCCATGGGGGTGTTGTGGCGAGGAAAAGATACACACAACTTACAACCGCTATCCAAACAAAACCTAACTCAGTGACTTTGCAATTAGTGTTACGGATGTACTTTTAAAGCAATCTACACCATTACAGAAGTGATTTGCCACTATCCTACATAACTTTGCTTCAAGCCAAAGCACAAGCACTCGAAAATCACAGAAACTAAAACCCTCACTCTGCCATTGATTACAAATTTTGAAACCTAATTGTGGATGACGTATTGAAAGCATGTATTTGTTACTCAGCGAACCAATGCCAAATCCACAAAACCTAATCATGCTCCTTCCGAACCGCAACCAGAAATTGAACCTCTCAACCATGAGAATCTCAACTAAAACAACACCACCACGATGACTGAACTCAAACCCTAGCTATACTCCGAGGTGCATATACAGTCTACGAAGCTCAAATTAACTCCAACGAAGTACAAAACCACAACGAAACTGAGGGATTCAAAGACTTCCGCGAAAGAGAGAATTGAAATTTACATTTGGTTCGGAATTTAAGCAAACGATTTGAGAAGAAAGAGAGACTTACCGGTTGAAGTTGACAATTGAGTTCATGCCACGAAGAAGAGGAGGGCGACGGCGATGAGTGGTAGCAGTAGAGTGAAGCGTTTTCCGTTAAGCTTGGGTTTTGGGGTGGTAAGCAGTGTCAGTGTGGGCTCGGCGCGGAGTTTTTAGCAGATCGGAGGGAAGTAAAAGGCGGCAAAAATGAAAAATTCGGGGAAGTTTTTTGTTTTTGCGGAAAATGAAAATGAAATATCAATTATTGTATACTCCTATAATACTAGCACTAGCAGGCGTAATTTACTTTTATTTTTGTTTTATATTTTTGTGGAGATATATTGGGGCCAAAGATTTAACATGGTAACATGAGCAAAACAAAGCACTTTATCTTGACCATTTTCGATGACAATCGTTTATATTTTTTCAATATTTTCAATAATAGTTAGTTCGTAAACAATACCCTTTAGAAAGTATTTTTTTGTTGTTTATTCGATTTTCCTGCATAAGATACGGTGTGTTTCTTGGTTCATAATTTTTTTTGGAATCAAAGAAAAAGCCTCAATATGTCATGATGACCCTTACATATCTTTCTGCTGCCAATTAGGGGCAGACAAAAAGATGTGTTACTATCCACAGTGGTATGCAAAACTGCGTCACTCGTTTGACATTAAATACATCGAAATAGCATAATCTTCCTTCTGTACGATTCCAAAAGATTCGCTAGAAGCACGAAAAATGTGTAGCTCCCTAAAAAAACTTTATGAAATTATTGAAAGTAAACTAAGATGCTAACATAGTGCAAGCCTAAAACAACAAGGCTCAGTGAGGACAACCCAATGACAATACCACCGAAATCCTAGCAAATCGGCCCAAACCTGGCCTAATTCTTCAACCTCCATCACATGTACTGCCGCCCAGCGCTACCACATCCCCTATCGCTACTGCTTCCAAACACCACCAGCGAAACAACTTCGACCACCCTGAACCCCAAAGGCTGAAAACCAAGCAAACTTGAACACCACTCCTAAGTTTATCCATAAGCATTGCCGCCACCGACCCTAAAAGTAGAGCAACATGACCACAGTGCAATATATATGTTGAACTAGAACCGCCACTCAGGCCCGATCTGCTAATCTTTAAGCAACACCCTCCAATTACACTGCCCATGTCCGACAGCATACCAAAAAACACTGACAGAGTCGGTGGCCTGTTAGACATCATGCGTCATCGGACAAGCGCGATTGCACAGAGGCAAGGAGTCGCCCTTTAGGGTTTCGTTCTCTCCCCTTTTAAAGAGACAAGCATAAAAATAAAAATAAAAACTTAATTGTTTCTTTGTTAATAATGTTCATTATTAAGTGAGCTCTATTTTGACAATCATGAAGATGTATTTGTTTAACTAGGGAGGTGACATGAGGTACGTATTAGCTAAATTTTGAATGTTTGTATGACTAATGACTTTCGGTTTTTATTCATAATAAATAAATCATTATGCATTAATTAGTAGACCATACAAGAGTTAAAACCTTTTCTCTTCATACTAGTTGTGCTCCTATTCCTATATACCCCTCACTGCTGTGTTGGGTATTGGTAAGTAAATTTTTGATTTTGATAAAAGAACATGAGATGAGAATAAGAGTAATCTTCCCTTAGTTAAACTTATAACCGTTTAAGGAGAGATAATAGACCAAATGATATTTGGTGTTTATTTAGTATTGAAAAGTTATACGACATATTAATGTATTAATACATTAAATATATATTAATTATATATGTAGGTTACCTTGACTTGACATTAAACTAGTCTATTTTCGTATCGAGTTAGTTTACATTTTTATCAAATTAATTTATTAATCTATTTATGTATCACTGTATTAATATATCCTAGATAAAATTCATATATAATATATATATATATATACACACACACACACACTACTATAAAGCCAGGCGATCCTTTTGGTGTCAAAGGCTTCACCAAAATTGTGAATGCCCAAAAAACCACATTAGACATCACCACGCAAATAAAAAGGAAAAATAGTTTTGATGGGCATTATGGTAAAACAAATACTATACACCTACAAAAGACGATCAAGAGAGAGCAAAAAAGGGGACGCACAAAAACTGCCATGTGCGTATGATCCGAGAAAAGATGGATTCAACTGCCAGATACTGATTATATAAAAGGAGAAACGCAGTCCATAAAGACGAAAAGCGGAAAATCAAACAAAAAGGAAAAGAAGAATATCAAGTTATCAACCATCATTCAAATTCCGGTATAACTTGCTAATTGTTCTTTGGATATATAGATTGCAATTCTGCACTTGATTGCAATTCGATCTGCTCTAGCATAGATTGCACTTATGTGTGAGCCTTGCTGATTTAGTTTTTGGTTAATCAATATTCTTTGTCAATGGTTAAGTAATTTGCTTGAATCGGTTCAAAATTCATACTTTGTGTTTGGACCCAAAATGAACATTTTGGCCTGACAAGGCATGTGTTGGAGAAATTGAGCCAATGTCAGTGGATTAAGCTATATATTGTCGACAAGCTTGAAATATATATTTAGAGGCTAAATAAAGCCCACTATGGAAGCATGGAAGCATGAAAAGTCAACTTTAGCACATTTTCCTACTTCGGCTAGGAGAAACCGAGCTAAACAAGGAAGTAGGGGCGGCAGACTAACCAAATGAAATCTAAATGAGCTAAAACTTTCCAGATTAATTCTAGAAAGCCCAAGGATCATTTCTTATGAAGAGTGCCAGAGATATTTTTGAGTGGAAGGCCTTCAAACAATCGGTCCAATTTTCTACAGAAGCAAAACTGGAAAATTGGACCTGTAAGAGGTCCAGCAGCATTTCCAGCCCAACCGCATGAAATAAAGCTCTGAAAATTTGTCAGGATGATCTACACTCATAGTGGAACATTTTTTATGAAGAAGTCGAAGGCTCATTCTGAAGGCTTGTTGGAGAAATAATTGAAGGAATAAAGGGGCAGAAACTGACCTAAAACCAGCTCAATATTCACATGTTCATGTTTCCTACCCACATGAAGAAAGCTAGATGCTTTTCTTTTTTTCCTTGGATATATTTTTCTACAACAATCTCTTTAATAGATCATCATCACTTCCATGTTTTTGCACCTTCATGCCTTGCTTTCATTTCATCATTTCTCTATCTTTTCCATATTTTACAAATCACTTTCATACTTCACTTTCATTATTTTTCTTCCACTCATCATTTCACTCTTCTTTTTCTTCCCTATATAAACACCTTCTCCTCTCATTCTAAGACACACATTCACATTCAACAACAACATCTCTAAGATGATCTAAGTTCTCTCTAGAGCAAACCTCTCTAAGAGCAACTCCTCTCCTTTTCTTCTCTTACCGGTGATTACACTCCTAGTCCTAGTCTTCTCAGAAACCGACTTTCAGTGCCACTAAATCCTCTGTCAACGTGCTTCGGTCCTAGTCTCCTCGGGAGCCGACGGTAGTGCCGCGACCACAACGGTTACAGAACCAGCCAAGCAAGGGTAATGCCCTAGCAACCCAGCCAAGCTAAAGTCACGCTTTAGCAAGATCTCAATACTTCCCGGTGATTTCGCTCTGCTCAATCTGCAATATTGAGTATCGACTTGTGAACAAGAAGAAACTTCAGCAAAGTCCTCACCACGAGGCACAAAGAATCCCACGACGAGGTTGGTGCTCTCCTCGTCTATAATCGCTTGATAAAAGTCAGGTCAAGGGACACCCCCGACGACCGCACCCGAACGGTGCTGGCACGCCCGCGCAAGAAAAGAGACTGTTGACCAGCTGCAGCAAAATTGGAGCCAAACACTTTGATTTTGTGTTTCTTCTTGCAGAGAGTAGGAAAATGATGGTATGAATAAAACAAATACAGAAGTTTACAGAATTATGTTTTTTTTTTTTTTGATGAACAGTTTACAGAATTATGTTTGTAGTGTTTAAGTGGTGAGAAAACATTTCATTCCCTGCTTCAATGAATAGAAAACATATATTCAATCTTGCGAGTTTGTGCTTTTTAAATGTTGTTGCTTTCTTGGTGCAGGGAATTGCAATTAGTTTTTTTTGGGTCAGTTGTTCAATATGTCAACTCTTAGTCCTACTTCTCGATCATAATTTTTTCTTTTCGATGTTTCAACAACTTAAATATTTGTTTCCTTTTTTTGTTTTAACAGGATCAAAGTGAAAGTTACGTTGCACAATGACGGTCAGTTTCAAGATCAGAAGAGATGTTCGTTTTTGTTACTTTATTTGGTCTTCATTGAAGGGGAAGCAGACGTTCTATTAGCTAATTGCTTGCGAGATCGATGTTTCCATCTTTCCTGGTAGGTGGTGAATCTTTGCTCTTCCGAATGACTCTGCGTTTTACATGGTAGTCATTAGGCTTTTATTTGTCTATTAGTTTGTTTGTGTGCACTGTGCAGATAGTGTGTTTCTCAGGGTCGGGAAGACTTCTTTGATGAATGAGTTTGTTTTAGTGATTACCTGTTTAATTTCAAAGGTATTGTGTTATGTTGTTTAGATAGAGCAATTTTGCTTTTTCTTGACGAAATAAGTGCAGTTCGAAGATAGGATCTTCACCATACAGGTCTTTTTAATCTTAGTTCATCTTATTGATTCAAGCGTTCAAATATTACTGCACGAGGATGTTTCTCGGTTTAAATGTGGGGGATGTGTTGGAAAGGAACTTTGCTGGGTGCGTGTTCCTTTTTGTCTTTGAATTTGTTGTTTCAAAATTTCAATCAGAATGTATGGTTCATACTTTAGAGACAAACTTGATAGATGGTGTGATAAAAGAGTTCGAACCTTAGGATATTAGCAATAAGTATATTGCATTTGATTGTTTGATTAAGTGTAGTTGGGATTTGCTGTCATCTACTTCTTCTTCTTCTTTTTTTGGGCATTTTCATTAGTGAGAATACTTCTGCTTAAATTGTAATGCAGCAACAGGAGGATCTGGAATGTGCAAGCTCTTGCCCAGTAATGCTGAATTGTTTCTAACTGATCGAGTAGAGGAGAGTAACAACCATCAAGGTTGAACTGCAGTAGATACAAGGCAACTGGCGATCTCTCTTGTTGATATCTTTTTTAGTAGAGATTGAGCATTAGTTTGTATTTAAGATACATGGATTATGGTTGTAATTTTGAGTTGGACAGAGCCATTGGAGGTGTGACATTTCATATTGTACTATCTTATAAGTGGTCTATAAACAAAATAGGTAAATGAAAAAAAAAATGTACGTCATAGACAAGTTGACGTTTGTATGTAAATATTTTGCAAAATATTATGATATTTAGCTTCTACACACTTGCGGTTGACAAACACAATATCTACAATAACAAAGGCTGTTTATTATCTATTGAGGAAAAAAACTAAAATAAGCATGTATTAACTTGAAACGAGTAATATGGTAGATAAGAAAGATTTATGAATGAACGAGCGTGGCCCTTCTGCACAAGCTATTAAAGAAAAAAACTAAAATAAGCACATAATAAGTAGAACAAGTAGTATAGTAAATAAGAAAACTGTATGCAGATATCAAGCAAATTTTTTTTTTTTAATCAAAATTAACGAAGTCAAGTATCAATGTATAAATTGTAACAAAATTGAATACATGTAAACAATAGAAGAGACCCTTCGCACGCGCGAGCGCAGATCTTCCGCACGCGCAAGGCGCGTGCAGGAAGGCTAGTTTATATAGAGGGCTCTTCCACTAAGGGATCCCTTTTTTAGTCTTTCCTAGGGATACGGCATTAGACCCATTTTTTTATCATATTTCGACATCTCAACCGTTCAGTTTTTAGGTCCTAATGTGTAGATCACCTCTGCAAATTTTCAGCCAAATTGGTGATCGTTAAGGTATCGAACTAGATTAAATCAATGGACGAACCGAATCTGTCCAACCTAAACCGTTCATAGTTTCATACTTATAATTGTAAATCGCAGTTTTGAATGCCTTAATGATAATAAATTTGGCTGAAAATTTACAGAAGTTATCTACACATTAGGACCTTAAAACTGAACGGTTGAGATGCCAAAATATGATCGAAAAGTAGGGCATTCCCTAGAAAAGATCAAAAAAAGGAATCCCTCACTAAAAGGACTATATATATATATACTATTATTAAGAGAAGAGAGCTTGCTCTCCATAACAAATTTTTTTTACGATTATAGCCCTGAAATATTAATAAATTTTAACTCTAAATTAATTATTAAGGATGATAGCGTCAATACATAAAATAGTAGATAAATAAAAAAAAAAAAAAAATCACATAGCAGAAAGAAACTTCCCACTAATCTCCCACACACATAGGATGTGGACCCTGCTAGTATATTGTTAATGTTTGGCCTCACTCCTCGAAACGCGCGAGATTCGAGAGGGTGGGAGGTAAGATTGGCAGCAGTGGACGACGCATGTAACCAAGGCCATAGCCATGTTTTCAATCCACTACTCCAACTCTCTCACTGCTCTTAAACCTCCTCATCTTCCTCCTTACCTCTCCGCCCTCTTCTTTTCCCCACGAGTAGTTTCCAAATCCAACTAAGATCACCAAATACACTACCTTTAGAGCCGAGCTCTCGCACGACGCGCCTTTTGCCGCCGCCAGCGGAGCGTGCATGCTCTCGTCGCTGGTGCTTCCGCCGGTCACTGCTCCGGCCGACGATCCTGATGCTGGTTCCGGTATTGATTCCACCGATGCCGGGTTCGCAGTCATGGGGGTTGTTAGCTTCATTCCCTACTTCAATTGGCTGGTAAAAAGATAAAAAGAATACACCTTTTTTTTTTTTCTTTTTTTTTTCATATTGTTTGGAAATTTGATACAGGAGCCACTCATCAATCATCATACTGCATCTCCCACTCATCAATCATCATACTGCATCTGGGGATTCTAGAAATTTGACACATGCTCCTCATTCTGTTCTCCATCCTTCCGCAAACACTAATTAAAGAGCATTCTCAATCACACTGGATTGCTATTTGCTACGCGTACAAGTCCAAATTGGTCGTTTATTGCCATCTTTTTCTGCACATTCTATGGTCCAACAGTTCTTGGCAGATCCGTACAGCTAAGGTTGGTATTATTTCGATAGGTTGTTTAGAACTGCTGAAGATTTTCTGATGAACTTACGTACGTGGTTAATTCAGAGCATGTGATGTTGCTCCTTTGTCCTACAAATCCTTGACGCCATGACGCCGGGACCTTCAAATGAGTAGGTACTTCCGTAGTTCTATGACATTTGGATTTGAAAATTTGGGGTATTGGGGTTTTGGGAGTGAGGGAAGTCACACTTGCAAGTTGCAACGATGAAAATTAGTTGGCCGTGGAAGTAAGTGAAGGACTGAAGGGTAGGTACTACCCTACTATTTTTGTCAAGAATTGTAACCTCGCAAATACACGAACCAGTCGCTGTTCTATTGGAGTATTGGACCCTCAAATTGCTTTCATTTTACCATAATCTTTAGTCATAATTAAGCATCTGAATCCAAGGGCTTAACAAGCTACTTTATGGAGTTTATGTCACAGTAAAGCTCTTCGATTGGATGGCCAAACTTATAATATCTCTATTGCCAAAAATAAGACACATATAATATTTCTTTATATATGATATATATATATATATATATATATATATACACACATCAAAAAATCCCTGTGAATCTCTATTATTGCGTGCCTGTATATGAAATATATATATATATATATATATATATATATATATATAAATCTTATACATACATGTCAAAGATTCACTGTGAATATCTATTATTGTATGCATGTGTATGAATATATATATACAGATCCTATCCAGAGCGGAGCTCCGCTTTGAAAATTAACGTGTGAAGTTCGAGTTTTCAGTCACTTTTCGGTCGCATATCCACATCTCGACCGTTCTGTTTTTAGATACTAGTGTATAGATCGTCTCTGCAAATTTTCAGCCAAAATGATGATCGTTAAGTCATTGATAAGTGCCTTAAAGCTAGTACGGTTTAGGTTGACAGATTCAGTCTGTTCATTGGTTTAAACGAGTTAGATGCCTTAATGATCATCAATTTGGCTGAAAATTTGCAGAGATGATCTATACAGTAGTACCTAAAAACTGAACGGTCGAGATGTGGATATGCTACCGAAAAGTGACCGAAAACTCGAACTTCACAAGTTAATTTCAAAGCGGAGCTCCGCTCTAGATTGGATCTGTATATATATATATATATATATATATATATATATATATATATATTTCTACATTTTCTTTATACAACTTGAAATGCATTCGAAAAATGATTTTTGCTCAAATTTTTCCTATATTGTGCATGATTTACTATACTAGTAATACTTCTACAATCATCATTTAACTATATTTACATATCTTCAATTTAAGTTTTATATGATTAAATTTGTTTGCCCTAACCGCACAAAGCAAAGCCAGAGAGCGCACTCTAAAAGATCTTAAGATATTGTCTGCCTACTTCTGTGCGATGCTGGCCTTATTGCCGTTTTAGACTTTATTCATAAAAATAAAAATAAAAAAAGTTAACTTTTATGCAAATCCATATGATTTAAAAAAAAAAAAAACCTTAATCGGTTAGAATTATTAAAATTTAAACTTAACATTGAATTTTTTTTTTGATCTCAAGGTAATCAATTCCATTCATCTCAAGCCAGAATGGCACGGATACATACCTTCCCTTGCCAACTCTAGGGCAAGTTTAGGACGTGGTATGCTAGCACCACCCATTAGACAACCAGTGCTCACTTATTAGAAGCAAACCTATAACTATGACAAAACTTGAACATAGTAAATAGGCAGAGTTCGACAAAAAATTAAAAGTTCTCCTTATTATCCAAGCAAGGACAACGAGGTTTAGCTGACTCCATCCTCCCGGGTCCCAAATTCGAAACCACATAGATCCAGAGCCCAAGAATTGAACCCAACTTTGTTTGGACACCCAAGAAGGTTTGGGCACCCAAACAGAATTAGACCTAAAACAAGACTTGGGCCACAAAACTAATCTTGACACCCAACCCAGATTGGGTTGGCCCACTGTTGCACCGTTCACCCGCACAATCCCTGAAGCTTTGTTCCGGCAATCGACGATCAGCGTCCAGACACGCCGACACCTCTCCAGTTCACCTCCGTTCGCCGCCGCGAGCCTCGCCATACCCCTCGTCGATTCACTCGGACCCATCAGACCCGTTCTGATCCAGCCAGACTCCACCATAGCGGTCACACCTGGAAGCACCATAGCCGCCTCCACCGCTGTAACTGACACGAGGCCCGTCGCAGTCGTCCATTGGGAACTGAAACTTCGTCCCTGCCATGATTGGACAGTTTGCATCTGTGTGGCCGTCATCCCCACCCATACTGCCAGCTTCATACCAGCCTTGAGCCTTGCCCTGCTCGGTCGGATCCGATCTGGATCTTGATCGAAATCCTTCCCAGTCACGAGACTCCAGCGCAAGAATCCGGCTACTGCAAAACCCTCTCTCCCCCCACAAACTGTGGAGAGGAAGTCCAATGGAGAGATCGTCGAACGAGATCGTCGTTTGGTTGCCGCGATGAGGCAGCGAGAGGCGGAGAGGGAGATTCCGCTTGGTGAGATCGCCGACCGGCGTTGCTTAGATCCCCAACCATGGCGGCTAGGGTTTGATAGAATTGGGCAGAGGATACGGAGCATTTTTTGATGCTAACTTAACATTGAATTTAGAATAAAACATGCATGATATATGCATAAAAACAACTAATATTCTCCAACCCCTCTTCTAAATATTGTGAATGAAATAATACCACGTGGTTCAGCAGCTGCAACAACTCAAATGTCATTCCATGTACCTAGCTAATTATTCTTTGACTGACATGCAGACCAAACTTATTAAACTTAGTTACCCACCACAAAAATTTCACCACTTCTTGTTTGGACTCCCCAAGATCCAGGCCTTCCTAGATTCCTGGTCAGAAATTCGATCAGATTCTCTTCCATACACTATACCACACCAAATTAATTGTGTGCCACAATCATTTCCCTACAAAAACATATGAACAAATATCCTAGTGCTCTTTAGAATTGAAAATTACAGAAACAATGACAGAAAGCAGCAGAGAATCCATGGAAGAAGAACCCAACCAGGACGAAATCACAGCCCCTCTCAGTAAGAACATGAATTTTTCCTTTCTTAATTTCATAGATGACATCTGTGCATTTGTTCTTGGCTAACTAGTTTTCCATGTTCATTTTGCAGTTTCTAGAGATGAAGGTCAAACCTCCTCATATTCACCGAAAGAAGAAGAAAACTCGCCGGTGGAGCAAGTAGCCCTGACGGTGCAGACCGGAGACGACCCCTCCCTCCCCGTCCTGACCTTCCGAATGTGGGTCCTAGGAACCCTCTCCTGCGTCCTCCTCTCTTTCCTCAACCAGTTCTTCTGGTACCGGACCGAGCCACTGTCGATAACAGCCATCTCGGCCCAGATAGCCGTCGTGCCCATCGGCCAGTTCATGGCCGCTAGGATCACGACGCGCGTCTTCTTCAAAGGGACCAGATGGGAATTCACCCTCAACCCTGGGCCCTTCAACGTCAAGGAACACGTCCTCATCACCATCTTCGCCAACTCCGGCGCCGGAACAGTCTACGCCATTCATATTGTGACGGTGGTTAAGGTTTTTTACAAGAAACACATCACGTTCTTCGTGTCCTTGCTTGTCATTATAACAACTCAGGTAAACTATAGCTAATGTCTAATATTGTATTTTTAGTTTGATGTTGTTGAGGGTGGTGATAGGTATGGTGTAATTTTGTTTGATACGGTTTGAATGGTTGGTAGGTGTTGGGGTTTGGCTGGGCTGGGATTTTCAGAAGGTACTTGGTCGAACCAGCAGCTATGTGGTGGCCAGCAAATTTGGTTCAAGTCTCATTGTTCAGGTATGTAAATATGCTTATGTTATTAATTTCTTTCAATTCCCCATCATTTAAATTCGATGACTTCTTGCTGTAATTTTTTTATGGCCGGATATCCATAGATTCCGTTAAGTTTTGGTGATGGAGGTGATTGGCCTTGACTGTTTGAGTGTTGGAACTAATTAGAATAGTAAGAAGGGTAGGTACGTTCGGATTGAAGTAGTGTCTTTTTCAAACATTCATGCCTCTACGACAGAAAAATATTTAATTATTATTGTTATATATGCACAGACTAATTAGATATTTCAGCTGTATACGGAAAATTTTCGTGTAAGTTTAACGTACACACATGAGAGTTCTCTACCGTAGACACATACATGATACATCAATTAGAGATCAATCATTATCAATCATGATAAAAAAACGAAGTTAACACGCAAGATATACTTGGACTTTGTTCATTATGTATAATTAAGTCTCAAACAAAAAATAACTTGAAAAAACTTGTTTTAATAATTATTGCATGAGTTAAATTAGTAATATATAACCTCTCGCTCACACTATGCATGACATAATTTGATTAAAAACAAACATCATGTGGGCAGTTAGGAGGTATTTGAGGTAATTAAGGTGCGATAAAGTTTTTGAAATATCAATAATTTTTCATGAGAGATAGACACAAAGTTATATACGAATAACTATAATGAAACAATGACATTTTCATTCACAGGGCTCTCCACGAGATAGAAGAACGGCCCAAGGGTGGTGTGACACGTATACAGTTCTTTCTCATTGCCTTCATCTGTAGTTTTGCTTACTATGTCTTTCCCGGCTACCTCTTCACAATGTTAACCTCCCTCTCGTGGATCTGCTGGATATTTCCCTCATCAGTCCTCGCCCAGCAGATCGGGTCGGGTCTTTACGGGCTCGGACTCTGCGCCTTTGGGCTTGACTGGTCCACTATCTCCTCCTATCTCGGAAGCCCACTTGCAAGCCCATGGTTTGCCACTGCCAATGTTGCTGCTGGTTTTGTGTTTGTCATGTATGTGTTGACTCCCATATGTTACTGGCTTAACGTCTACAAAGCCAAAACCTTCCCACTATTTTCAGAGGACCTCTTCACAGCAGATGGTCAAGAATACAACATCACAGAAATCATAGACTCCAATTTCCATCTTAATCTTACGGCCTATGAGGAAGAAGGTCCACTTTACATTAGCACATTTTTCGCAATGACTTATGGTGTTGGCTTTGCTGCACTCACTGCTACAATCGTTCATGTTGCACTCTTCCATGGAAGGTAAGGAATACATATCACAATAGATTGAAATAGGATAACCAGCTGACTTAAAATTTTCACTATGTTATTGTGTTTATATCGAAAACAATTGTTTCAAACAAAACAATTAAATGAAAGTTTTAAATGACACAGTTTTAAACATAAACACAATATCCGAACATAAAACCTAAGCAGGCCCGGCCCTGGCCCAGGGCAGGCAGGGCAATAGCCCAGGGCCCAAGTTTTGAAGGGTGACGGCCTAGGGCCCAAATTGAAGGAGTAAATGGGTAAAAAAAAAAAAAAATATTTCTGTTAGGAATATGAGAAAAGGAACAGCAAGAGTGCGATCTTTGGGCCCCAAAGTATGCATTGATGGGCAATTGTTTACAATATATAAAAGTTGACAAAATCATTTTAAATGAGATTTGATTGATATAAAGTGATGTAATGTTTATTTTTTGGGGTATTGGTTTTATGTCCCCCCATTGTATCATATTTTTTTTATCAATATAAAATATTTAAATTTTTTTTTTTTATATAAAGGGCCCAATTTTATTTTTCTCCCCGGGCCTTGAATTTCTCAGGGCCGGGCCTGAACCTTAGCAAAAGTTTTGGATTTGTACCAATTGGACTCGAAGCTGTCTTTTGAGCTCGTTAATACTTATTAGCTGTATATATGGTATGACAGGGAAATATGGGAGCAAAGCAAAGCGAGTTTCAAGGAGAAGAAAATGGACATACACACAAGACTTATGCAGAGGTACAACCAAGTGCCTGAGTGGTGGTTTGTGGCCATTCTTCTGACTAACATTGCACTCACCATTTTCACATGCGAGTATTACAATGATCAACTTCAATTGCCTTGGTGGGGTGTCCTTCTAGCCTGTGCTATTGCCATTTTATTCACCCTCCCAATCGGTATCATCACAGCCATCACAAATCAGGTATCTGATCTCTCGTCGCACTTGATTATACTTCTAGCTTTTGTCACATTTTCGTGCACTCATTCAAGTTTTCTGTTTCTAATTGATGACAGACACCAGGCTTGAATATCATTACTGAGTACATAATAGGGTACATCTACCCAGGATATCCAGTTGCCAATATGTGCTTCAAAGTCTATGGCTACATAAGTATGACTCAAGCCATCACATTTTTGCAAGACTTTAAGCTTGGTCACTACATGAAAATCCCTCCTAGAACTATGTTCATGGCACAGGTCAGCTCCATCTCTTTGATCCTTTTCTCTTCTCAGTAGTTTCCTTTATATGATTTCATTCCTGATGCTCACAGGTTTCATTACTTAGGTTGTTGGAACCCTTATAGCCGGGCTTGTCTACTTGAGCACGGCATGGTGGCTAATGGAGACCATCCCCGGCATATGTACCGACACAACATCAGTTTGGACTTGCCCTATGGACACTGTGTTTTACGATGCGTCTGTCATATGGGGTCTGATCGGTCCACGAAGAATATTCGGGGACTTGGGCACATATGCAGCAGTGAACTGGTTCTTCCTAGGTGGTGCAATTGCTCCAGTTCTAGTTTGGTTAGCTGCCAAGGCATTTCCACAACAGGAGTGGATTCGACTCATCAACATGCCGGTTTTAATCGGCGCAACGGGTGATATGCCACCGGCTACTGCGGTTAACTACACTTCTTGGATCATTTTGGGTTTTCTCTCTGGTTTTGTTGCGTACAGGTATAGACCAGATTGGTGGAGGAGACACAACTATGTTCTTTCTGGGGCACTTGATGCTGGTCTTGCCTTTATGGGGGTACTCTTGTATTTTTCTGTTGGATTGGAAGACATTAGTCCCAACTGGTGGGGGAATGACCTTGATGGGTGTCCCTTGGCTCAATGCCCTACAGCCGTAGGGGTGGTTGTTGAAGGCTGCCCTGTTTACACTTGAAGAAATTGTATATAAAACTTTTAGCTCCTCCTGAAACAATTGCCCCATCTATAGAAATACTGATGATTTAGTTGCAAAGGGGTGGTTTGAATTTTTTTCACTTGCGAGCAGGTCTTAAATCAGCTGAGTTTAAATTTATTTTTCTATAACACATTTAATACATTAACACAACATAATTCATATCAGACTGATATATATCAATGTTGATAATCTCAACAAACAATGGAGTATTAATAGGCGTTACTCCAAATTAAAATTGTTACTCTTTCTTTTCTTTCTTTTCTTGTGAATGAAGAGAACAAAACTTTTACTTCTTTTAATTTCTTTTACTCATATAAAATCTGTTCTTAATCAGTGAATTACTAACAATTGCACCAAATTGCATTGAACCGCAACGTTATGAAAGGTTCGGTTCAATTCAGTTCAGTACGATAATAATTTTCACCCCAAACTTCCGGACTCTAAAGTAATCCACCTCGATTAGCGAAAATCTTTTTATATAAGATTTAACTCAAAGAATTCATTTTGTCACACGTGACACGCGTATTGGATTTTGACAGCGATCCAACAACTTAAAACCCTGGGCATTCATTCATATCCCTGGGGGGTTTTGCTTTAAATCTCAGCGCGACAGATTCAGTCTCTGTAGACAAAAATGGAGACCCAATCTGGCGGCAAAGAAGACACGGCCATCAAAGCAATGCGCCAAGACCTCGAAACCCGAATGGAGTCCCAACGCGCCACCCAGCTCGAACTCCTCTCTTATCTCCAATCCGAAATCGACCCCGCCATCGTCCCCGCCATCGATCTCTCCCTCAAGGTCCTCTCCTCCTTCAACAACCGCCCCTTCACTCCCACCCCTCCTCTACCCGACCCCAAGCCCAACCCCAGAAAGCCCATCGAGCCCGCCCGCCCTCCCTCCCCACACCCACACCCACAACAGCCCCTCCTCCCTTCGCCCGCCTCCCCCGAAAGCCCCGACCCGACCCGGGAATCCACCCCCGAGTTGGACGAGAGCGGGAACCCGCTTTCGGTGATCCGGGCCATGATTGCGGTTCGGTTTCTTGAGAGAGTGCCGTTTATGCTGGTGGAGTCGTCGGAGCTGCTGAAGCAGCTCGAGACCGACGCGAAGGCCTCGCCGGACGAGAAGCTGGCGCTGCGGGAGGTGGGAGGAGAGAACGGGGGGATTCTGGCGGTGGAGATGGCGCTGAGGTCGATGGCGGAGGAGAACGGCGGCGTTATCCTGGAGGAGTACGCGGTCAACGGAAAGTCAAGGGTTACGGTGAGGGATATTGACCGGACTAGGCTGATGAAGGAGTTGCCGGAGAGCAAGCAAGATTCGATTGTGGATGGGAATGGCAATGGGAATTTCAATCAGACTAGTGGCATGGATGTCGGGAATAACAATGGAGGAGGAGGATTTGTGGGGAGAGGTGGGCCGTGGGTGGTTGGGCCGGAGCCCTACATGAGCGGGTTGCCGCCATTGTTTCCGAGAGGGAGAGGGATGATAGGAATGCCGAGAGGGTCTCCCATGCATAGGCCTAATATGGGGCAGAATGGTGGTGGAATGGTGGTCAGTCCCAATGGAATGCCGAATAAGAGCATGAAGAGTGAAGAGGAAGAGATGAAGGATCTTGAGGCATTGCTGAGTAAGAAGACTTATAGGGAGTTGCAGAAGTCGAAAACTGGGGAGGAGCTTTTGGACCTCATTCACAGGCCAACTGCAAAGGAGACTGCTGTGGCAAACAAGGTTTGTCCGTTCTGATATAGTGTCTCTGTTAATTTTGCATTGCTAGCTTAGTAAGTTCATCTAACTGGTTCATGCAGTAAATGATTTATCCAATTAAATGCGAGAGCTGCTGTATGTGAAAACTATTTCGGACTGTTAGCTAAATAATCAGAATTGCTGCAATAGTGCAATGTTATCATATTTCGGATTCATTGAGTTGGCAGATTGTACTCACTTGCCCAAAAACATCTAGTTTAACTTGGCAGTTGTTCATTCACTTCATTGTGGTACAAATAGGACTGAGTTTTTTAGGAGGTGCTTAAGCACTAGTTTGTTATCTGTCAGGAGGCTCTGAAGTTATATACGCGGGCTTTCTATTTCTTCTTTCTGATTCCTCAAGAAGCTCTGAAGTTAAAGTCATGCCTATAGTTTCCCCTGTACTTGCTGTTCTCTGAACTTTCCCTCTCACACTAAATTTTACAGAATATTGAAGTTATTTTCTTTCTGTTGTTTTATTTTTGTTTCAGTTCAAAACTAAAGGTGGTTCACAATTGAAGGAATACTGCACCTCCCTAACGAAAGAGGACTGTCGACGTCAATCTAATTCCTTGCTCGCTTGTGAGAAGGTCAGTAAAAAATATGGTCTCTTAGCAGTTTTTACAAGGACAGCACACACATATGAGTTCCTAAATCCAGAAATAAGTGGTGATCAGAATTCTGCATGCATGCTTATCATCTCATTTATGTTGTATGATTAAATGATGCATAGATACATTTAGTGAAAGCTTGAATGTTTGCTCTAGGATCTTCTGATAAGTTTATAATGCAATGCGGAATTTTCTAGTTTTTCACTGGAGAGCGTAACCTAGCTATGTGTATTCTCAAAAAAAAAAAAAAAAAGCGATGTGGATGAGTTCTGCTTTAATTTTTAATTTCAGCCTCTGACCTCGGAAGATGGTATCATTGAATTCAGTTTACATGTTTGAAAGGTAGAAATTTATCTGAAGACTGGCCTCAGTTCTAGTTACCATCTTCTGTGGGAACTCAGTTAAATTTGTCTTGCGGTTTTCTACATTTTATTTGGGTGATTGTATTCACGTTTTAATCTGAAATTTTTCTTGTTTAACTTTGATCTTGATGTTTCTATGACTACCTGTTTTACATTATATTGTGTCTTCTCTCCTTCCAGGTTCATTTTAGGCGCATAATTGCTCTACATACTGATGTCAACTTGGGAGACTGTTCTTTTCTAGATACTTGCCGCCACATGAAGGTAGAGTTTACCCTTGTTACTATATTCATAAACTAATTATATGTTAATTGACTATTTTCACATAAAAATAATGAACTTTTTGTCTCCATTGTTAGACATGCAAGTATGTACATTATGAGCTTGATTCAACACCAGATGTGTCAAACATGTTGGCTCCCCCTAAACCACTAAAACAGCGTGCTGAATATTGTTCTGAGGTAGAACTTGGTCAACCACAATGGATTAACTGTGATATCCGCAATTTTAGAATGGATATATTGGGACAGTTTGGAGTCATAATGGCTGATCCGCCATGGGACATTCATATGGAATTGCCTTATGGGACTATGGCTGATGATGAAATGCGCACTCTTAATGTTCCTGCATTGCAGACTGATGGTCTGATTTTCCTTTGGGTCACTGGACGTGCGATGGAGCTTGGACGTGAATGGTATGTGTTTAATTTAGCCATTTGTGAACTATATGCTTCATAAATGTTTAACCACAGAGACTTACTTTTCATCTGGTTAATTGTCTTACCAGTTTAGAACTTTGGGGATACAAGCGTATTGAGGAGATGATTTGGGTGAAAACTAATCAACTGCAACGAATAATTAGAACTGGGCGCACTGGCCACTGGCTAAATCATAGCAAGGAGCATTGCCTCGTTGGAATAAAAGGAGATCCATTAGTAAATAGGAATATTGATACTGATGTCATTGTTGCTGAGGTCAGAGAGACAAGTCGTAAGCCAGACGAGGTTAGTGAAATATGAATCCTATGATTAGTCCAGTTAAATATATAGTCCTTGGTAAAGTAATGTAAGTCCAGGACTCCAGGTACATGATACAATTTTGACTTAATATACATGCATTCCTGTAGATGTACCCTTTGCTGGAGAGGATTAGTCCAAGGACAAGAAAGCTGGAACTGTTTGCACGCATGCACAACACTCATGCAGGGTATGCTTTCTTGACCAATGGTTGCAATTGATATATCAATTCCTTCATTATTGTTGATCACCAATATAATATTTAGGGCATGACTTAAGATGAGGTAGAGGTCGCTTTTGGAACCAATGAAGTATGAATGTAGCATGATGTTCTGCACACCTTAGGTTAATAGTGATATGTGATAATCATGTGCAACTCTTTTAAGTAAGCTAAGTTGGGAATGTTAGGCTTTAGTACGAAACAAAGCTTTCTCGTTATTTGCAATCACACATCTTGGCCATTGATGGTTTCATCATTTTCTCCATGCTATCTTTTATCAGGTGGATGTCACTCGGTAACCAACTGAGTGGTGTGCGATTGGTTGATGAAGGCTTGCGGGCACGGTTCAAGGCTGCCTACCCAGAGGTGGAGGTGCAGCCAGCTTCCCCACCCAGAGCTTCTGCCATGGAAGTGGATTCAAATGCTGCCCAAACGAGAAGTCCATTTTCCGAAGCAAAGCCCACAGCTGCACAACTAGCAGAGGTTGCTGCTCCACAACAAGCAGAGCCTGCAGGGCCAGATGCGCCTGCTTCTGAGGGGAAGCCATCGTCTACCACCGATGTTGACATGGCCGGCTGAGTAAACTATTAAATCCATCCGAATTACTCCGATTTTGACAGGAAGACTTCCCCCCAAGCATGTCTAGTTTAGGACTGTAGTTTAATGAGCTAGTAAGGGATCGATCTTTGTCAATTTTGTCAAGGCCTTGATAGGCGGTGTATCTCCATGTGATACAGCTTGTAATATCTTAATCATATTAATGATAGATCGATTTCCTAGTTCTCTACTGCTGCAGAATAATTCCCATTCTCTTATTTTTCTACTGCTGTATACTTTTAGGCCGTTCCATTTTCTCAAATCTGTGATGCTACATTTCATTGGTGACCGACATAGAACGTGCATTTCCAGCTGGCCACTTAATCATTATAGAATTAGACACTGCCATAACTCCCGGCGGTGTTCTCTTGGACCTATCAGGTTGCCCCTTTTGTTTTCTTACATGGAAATCCATGTTTCTTTTCTTGGTAACAAAAAAAGGAGGTGACTTTTTAACTTTAACGTCATGGTTCAAAGATCTTTGTCCACCCAAAATGGCAAAGAACAACAAAAGAGAAGATAAAGGCTATAAATCTCACATCATATGCTATATTACTATTACATTGCAAAAAGAACTACAAAATCATGAATGTGATGAAAGAATGAGTAAATCCGAAGAAAACAATAGCAATGCTTAAGCTCTTCATAAATTGCCATTGAATAACGCACATACCACAAAACCAATCACAGCCATTATCAGAAGTGGAACACTTTGTGATGGTGAAGAAGAAGGCGGTGCCGGAATTGAGCCGAAAACGTTGGTGTAAGACGGAGCAGAATCCGGCAATCCACTTGGACCATATGCAGGAGAGTAAGCAGTGCCATTCCCTGTAGCAATGTAGAGCTTCTGGCCCTTTTCACAGTTACCAGGTTCTCCACTTGTGAAGTAGAACACTCCTTCTGCAGTAAAATTAAAGAGAGAGTTGCCATTGTTCATGTACAAGATTGGATCTTTGAGGTTGCAGTCCTTGTAGGATTGCTCTGTGACTTGAATCACTGAGTCTTGGCTTGGTGGGTACAAGAACACTGCACATATAGGAATAGTAAAGCTTGAGCATTTTGTGTAGGTGTTGATTTGGAATGAGGACACAGGAAGAAGAATAAAAGTTACTTACAGAGAGAATCTCCAATCTTGAATTCATGGTATTTTGACCATTTGGTGTAGACTTGTGGGTTTGCTGAAGTGGGTATCCCCCAAGCATCTAGATCTCCAACTTTGTACTGATAGCACCAGACTCTGGATTGCACCAACAGAAGGAACTGCAAAGCCAACAAGAACTGGTACCTTGGACTACTTCTAAGATTGGCCATTTTAAGTTCTCAACTCTCTCTCTCTCTCTCTCTCTCTCACTCGGAGATTTCTCTCTCAAATTTAGGAGAGTGGGTCTTTGAATGAGTGGAGGTGCAAATCTTATTGGCTAGACAACCTGGATAGTGAATTTACCGCAATGCCCCTCGTTTTGAGTGATGGTTCATCTTTTCAGAAGGTCAGAAAGACTCAAAAAGTCAAATCATCAAAGGGTGAAACACCTTAAACAAATGCGTTGTGGAGATCTATGTACACTGGTAAACCATCATAAACAAAGACACAGTTAACTACAGGGTGGAGTTTGCTGGTTGGGTTACTTGGGATTTTGGAGAAGTCAATCATGTGGCTAATAACGGCACATGGACAAGGTGGAGGGATCATGGCCATGCATGAGATGATTGTGCAGCTCAAGTTGCTGAAAATGGGTATCCAAGCTGAAGGGAGGTGGAAATAGGAGAGTGGTGTTGGCCCAGATGGGTTTGTTTCCACGTAAAATATGATTACTGATTAGGCAGAAGATGATGGATTCAGTGTGTTATTGCATCATGTCATGTGGAGAAGACATGAAAGAACATGAATAGGCTGTCACACATGGTCAGTCTCCTCTGGTCTGAACTTCTAAGTCAGAGGCTAATAGGTACTGTAAGCTTGTAATTGTGGTATCTATGAGTTTTGCAAAGTAAAATTCATGGTACTGTAAGCTTGTAATCTAAAACATTTACTTGATTAGTTGATTTAGTGAATTGCATTGATCTTTCAAGAACTGCTCACTTCTTTCTATTTGCAATTGCATGATGCCTCATAAAATGAAATGAGGGAGAACATTACAGCAACAAGCGTAACCTACTAGAAATAAAAGGATCAAATTGAATTTGATTCACGAATTACAATCGGTGAACAGTATGCTTCAAAGCTATAGATTATTTTACAATCCACACTCCATGTTTTATTTTTAATAACTTAATTTTATCTTCTTATAAGAATTTCAATAATAATAAAAAAAAGGTAAGTGTGGATTTCACTCCTCTAGATTTATACTGGCAGAATAGCGTTACAATCTTTAGATGCTGCCTCCTACCAAAAAAAAAAAAAAAAACAGCAAATGACAGATCAAAATACTAAAATAGATCATTTAGTCACTGGAGCATCCTTACATCTTCTGACATAGACTTATCACACGAAAATATAGCTGATGCCAAACACCAGTCTAAAGTGATTGGAGAAGTACATGAACTATAAGTTACTACACAGCAACTACACTCTTTAGTTAATCATTTCTTTACGTTATAGCAATCAGCTGATTGCCCCATGAATATCCTCTATACCCTGTTTTGAAGTCGTGGCATCAAACCGTATTTTCCTCATCAATCCAACAGCAAGGAGAAAACCAAGATGCAGCTCGTAAATTCAACTTGGAATAGTCGGCTTGTTTCAAGCATCAAAAAATACCAAAGGTTTTTATTGTTTTTTTTTTTTTTACCCTACTATCATCAATTAGTCATTTAATGGCTCTGCTTCTGTGTCCCTCTCCATCGGTTCCCATTCTTGTGATTCTGCAAAGAATCAAAGTACATGTTATTAGCCATCACCACATGATAAGGGTGAATGTAACTGTGATAAGAGGGGATGCAACTGTGTAATATAGAGTTGGAATATATCAATTAAACAGCAAGAACTAATCGCAATTGCAGAACTTACTTGACTTATGGCCGTCAGTTATCACAAAGAGCCGCCTCTGCAACACAGCAGCCGTACCGAGGAAAATCGAGCACATACCGAACATGATGGTGATGGGAAATGCATTAACCTGGAAAGAAAACAACACAGGTCAAATGCTATATACAGGACAAAAAGCAAACATTTGTGAGTCTATGAGAAGAAGAAACCCCCCACTTTTTTATTTATTTGATTTTTATAGAAAGGCAAGTATGGGTAGGCATCCAATGACTTATGAGAAATGCAATCAAAACCACTCACATTGTACAGCACTATGCACACAAAGATGTTGAGAGGAATGCGAAAGAAGTTCATGATGGTGCTTCGTGCCTCCTCTGGGATGTATTGTGACCTCATTTTCATGATAGATGGCCAGAAAATCCCCACACAGGCCTCAAACGTGCAGAAGCCAAAAATCAGAAAATACCCTGAGAACGAGATGCCTCCACCTTTCACGTTAGAAGGTGCAATCAAGAACTGTCAACAGACAAATTATTAGTGACTAGTGAGCAGTATATCCAATGCAACCATGAGTTAAAAGAGATTCAGAATTATATATTTGAAGAAGATAGATTAGTTAAGTAGAATTCATGACATACACTTGTCACAATGGGACACAGAAGGGATGCTGCAGAAACTGCAAATACAATCTGCATGTAGCTCTCGACTCTGGGGGCTGAGCTGGCCATCAATCGAGATGCAACAGAGCTTCCCAACATTGACGCTAGCATGAATGTCGCAAAAATGAAACCATGTGGAATCTCCTCATCATTTGGGCTCAAAGCGGGAGTCCAGAGAAACACAAAGGTATACATTGAGCCTTCAAATAAGGACTGTATGGCACCCAGCAAAGCGATTTTCTCATCTGTTTCAAATGAAATATAGTAGCAAAACAAGTTGTGACAAATCACAAATGCAAAAAAAAAAAAAGAGTAGGTGCAGCAGGTGTGTGTGTGTCCTGAGGGAGGGGGGAGGTCAGACCAAAACAATAAGACCTTTCTATATAACATATATTATCTATTTTGAACCAAAAAAGAAAGAAAGAATTTCTTAATGAACTTTATCCTCTATAAAAACTGAGAAACTATCAATAATAAGGTTAGGCCTACCAGAAGCAATGGCTATAGCAGCGCCCTGGAATTGGGTCAGCAAGTTCTTGCTATCTGATGAGTCTCCATAGTTTTCACTCCATGTTGCCAATATGATTGCCATGCCAATTGCCAAAATGCAGGCAGCAGCATCAAATGGAGCAACTGGACCAAATGCCAGAGTATCTACCAGAAGATTCCCCAACAACCCAGATACAATAGCAATCAGACCGTTTCCAAGAAAAATGGCCTTAGAGAATGTGAGTGAAAGCCATTGTTGCTCAAAGCCCCTCTGCAAATATTCGGGAACACAATAAGTTACAAACAACTGCACTGTGAAGTATTATTGATTCTAAAAGTCTAGCTGGAATACTTAGGGGAAGGAAAAAACTCCAGCCCTTGAAACCAGTAAATGGCTGGTTTCCCCTCCTCGAAGGTGCAGAATATAAACAAAGTAAATGAGTAGGATCCTTAATGTCACAGAAGGAATTATTGAGCCACGATTTTGTAACACTAACGACAACTTAGAAGCTACCACAAATATGACTTCCAAAATTACACGTAATTATCAAAGCAACGACTCACCTTATTGTGTTCTGCGACGAGCCAAGACTCGAAAGCTGAAAAAAGTAGAGAAGTTGCAATGCCTCCCAGTACGCGTCCCAACATTAAAACTTTGTAGTCAGGAAAATGCTTGGTGAAGCAACTTAGGATGTAAGTTATGCAGTATGTAACACATGCCCTCTTCCGACCCCTGAATTGGGACATCAATGATGAGAGAAGTACAATTATAATTAAGTTTTAAGGAAATCAAGCAATGAACATGAAACATACTGTTTGTCAGCTAGTGACCCTACAACTGTTCCGAACAACATAGACGACCCAAACCCAGCAATAAAGAGTTGTCCAATATCCCCCTTTGAAAATCCGTAAGTGCTGTAGAGGTAGTAAACATATGGACCCTGCAACCAATCCCCAGCTGTGGCAACAACAATTTTGATCAGATCCAGAAATCATAAAATATTTCACAATGAAAAAGCAACGATTATAAAAAAAAAATACATCTGCCTTTTTGAACATAAATGTCTGTACTACTACAAGCAAAACAAAAGATCCAGAAAACATGGTACCAAGAACATGAGTTACAGCATTAACTATGTAAATCAACCTTAATAACAAGCCAGCAGTAGCTAATAAGTAATTCGATTAAGTTGTTGGTATCGTAACACAACCAGATCAAGACACATTTGGATCAAACAACAAGTTGTTGATCATATAACCCGAATCTGACTCTCTACGTTTAGTTCAGATCACTTCTGGGAAACGAAAACAGCAATTTGATGTATCTCATATTCTCTCTGATTCATCAATTTGTTTCCAACCAAACCATAACAGTTGAACAAAGCCGTATCTACTGTGTAGCATAGAAGATATTCTCAAATCCGAACAAACCCCACATCCAGAAAATACAGAAGAAAAGAGAAGAACCACATTACTGTAAATAAAACCCATAATAGAGAAAGAAAAAACCCAGATGGGAAAAGAGAAAGAGAAGGCAGATCTAAGCTCGCGTACCCATCATAAGAGAATAGATGAGGAGATAGTTGTTCTTGAAGGCTGTGAAAACAGAGGAGGTACTAATGCGATCCTTGTTCCTCTTGCTCAGCTCCAAAGCTGCCACCACAGCCGAGAGAGCACCAAACAGAAGAAAGTAGAACAACTCCATATCGCAGACAGAGAGGAGGGAGGAGGAGGAGAAGAAGAAGCGAGACTAATGAGAATGAGAGTTTGTGTAAACTAAAGGAAGCTAAATAGGGGACTTGGTGGCGACCCACAATGATGATATTAATGCCAAGTTTAGGTGGCGGCAATTGAAAAAGGAAGAGGACCCCGTTTCTATGATTTCCCGGGGCTTCCGATTTCGCTTGCCCACACTGCACTGCACAGTGCACACCAAAACGAGAGTAATTTGGGACCGATAAGAGTTTGTTGACTCTCTCCTTCCCCTTTCTCTAATTCTATTCCGGTATATGTAAATTCTGAAGGATTTTTTATCTGAAAAAAAATAAAATAAAATCTGTTCCCATAAATTCTCAACGCAATTTTGATTTCTTTTTCAGGGGAATGAATGAATGAATATGTACATATATTTGCTCATAAAGGTACATACAACAGAGTTTAAGTTCTTGAAGTAACAAAACCGCTATACTTCTTTTATCTAATCGATAAGAGAATCTCTAACAAGTAAAGATCGTTGTAAAACTAGCCGCTCACTTATTCAAAGTGACGAAACATAAAAACTAAACAATAAAATGAAGTAAAAACTCTATCTTTTAAGAGTGTGTTTGGATGAGGGAAAAAATGATGGAATTTAATTGAAAGTGAGGATTTCATAATTCTTACAAGCTAAAATTCCCTCGTTTGGCATTATCAGATTGGAAATTTTAAATTTCTCCTTGGAAAAAAACGAAAGAATTCATTATTTAAATTCTCCACTTCAATTTCTACCAAAATAGGTGTCATTTACGAATTCATTTGCAGTATTCAATTTTCATTTCCAAAACAAGGCTTTTTCTACTTTATTTTTTTGATTTGTTTTAAACTTTCTTAATTTATTACACATTTCAAATCCTAAATAGATACAATCAAACAATAGAAATTGTAATTAATAGAATTTTAGATTGATGGAGTTAAAGATTCCATCATTTATAAATTCCTACGGATTTCATAATTTTCTCATACAAACACACGGTTAAGTTGTAACAAATTTAACATATAGTTCATTTTATGGTTTACATGTAGATGTTTTTTTTTTTTTTTTAATTACTAATCTTTAGTGCTTAATCCGGATGCTAGTTTGCTTTATTTGGTATCTGATATTCTTTGATGAAATTTGTTGGTTATTACCTAAAAAGTATAAGTTCACAGACTAACTACATCTTAGTTGAATCACCCACTTGATTATTCTTTGATGAAATTTGTTGGTTATTACCTAAAAAGTATAAGCAAAATTCAACTCAACACTTACAATTCCTCTGGCATTTTTCATAGACTAACTACATCTTAGTTGAATCACCCACTTGATTTTGGCAAATTTCCTAGTAATAATAATGAATTGGTTCATAGTCCATTTCAACTGAATAATGCTCCCCAACCAAGCTAAGTGCACATAAGCCAAACTCGTAAAAAGACAAAATACTATAATATCTTTCTTAAATCTTAATCAATGATAAAAATTATGGTCAAACATCACCATCTTCCTAGTTGATATTGACCCAAAATTCTTAATCTTCCTAAATTACTGATTAACATAGTAATTAAATCGTTAAGCCGGCAAATAAACTTTTTTTATTATAGAAAAACACCACAAAACCCACTAGAATTTTACAAAGCACTTTGACCGGTATCATTCGCTCCAGTACTTCTCATCTGCATCATCACCATGCTCCTCCTCCTCCTCATCAGAGCCGTTGATCAAGCTCGCCTGAAACCTCCTCACGTCCTCCACCGCTGCGCTCCTAAACAGCCCGACGTCGACGGAACCGGACACCATGTGGTAGCCACGTGTCCTCAGGTCCTGGGGCCCATCGTGGGGCATAGCGAACCCAGCCAAGTAGGCCCCACCCACAAGAGGGTCGGTGCCCAGCACGGCCTTCTCGGCAACCTTCAACGCGTTCCGGACCTTCTTGTTCCCCGGGTCCCACAGGTACCCCAAGCTGGCGCTCAGATCCAACGGCCCCATCTGCACGCAGTCAACGCCTTCGACGGCCGCGATCTCCTCCGCTCTCTTCACGCCCTCCTCGCTCTCCACCTGGCACATGATCAGCAATTGGTCCTCGTAATTACTCAAATACCCCTCGTCGATGCCGTAGCTGGAGGCGCGGACGACGGTGTGGGCGGAGCCGCGGATTCCGGCGGGAGGGAAGCGGCAGTAGGAGACGGCTTTCTCGGCCTCCTTGGAGCTGTCGATCATCGGGAACATGATCCCCTGCGGGCCGAGATCTAGGGCTTTCTTGGCCCAGGTCGGGGAGGATTCCGGCAGCCGGAGGATCGCCGGGGTCTGGGTGGCGGCGAGGGCGCGGAGGCAGGAGAGGGCCTCGGAGACGCCGCCGGGACCGTGCTCCATGTCGACGACGACGAAGTCGTAGCCGGAGAGGCCGGCGATCTCGGCGAGGGTGGGGGAGAAGCTGAGGAGGAAGAGGCCGTAGAGCGTGTCGCCATTGTGGAGGCGGGACTTGAGGGTTTGAGGGGAGGAGGAGGTGGTGGTGGTGGTGACGGTGGTGGAGGAGAGATCGGAGGAGGATTTGATTGAGGTGGTTTTGGCGGTGAGGTTTAGGGTTTTGGATGGGGAGAAAGGGAAAGAGAGATGGGATAGGGGTTTGGTGGTGGTGGTGGGACTGGAAGAGATGGGTTTTGCGAGAGGTGATGAGGCGGTGATGGCGGCGGCGGCGGCGTGAGTCAGTGTGGCCATGGCTGCTTTGCTCTTTGGGATTGTCGAAGAATATTTGGACTAGTATAGTGTACACTTCACTGACCTAAATGAACTGTTGAGTAGTGAAAGTGTCATAATTGAAGTACACCACAGTAATTTTTCTTCTTCTTTTGAACTGGGAAAAGTAGTGAGTAGTGACAGTAACATAGTTGAAGTACACCGCAGTAATTTTCCTTCCTTCGAACTGGGAATACATTAACTATTTCATTCTTTACCATTTACTGTAAGGGACTGTGTGTGACTCAGTGACTGTGTGAGGGAGAGAATATCACCTACTGTAAATTCCATCTTTGGAAATAGATATTGCTCATTTTACCTATTTACATTTTCAGAATCGAAAATGAAAGGATAGCTTAATCAACTACAAGGCCAAATGAACATGCTTAACCAACCAGATAGACATGTAGCTAAAAAAAATTTGCATATTCCAAGTCATTGAGAGAACAATAGCCTCCAGTCATGGGCATTGCAATTTGTAGAAACTCAAAGGAAAGTTGTTCCTTAGGGAGATGAGATAAATCAGCATAGACTAATGTGAAGTTCTGAGAGTTTAGTAATCCATCTGAATTAGTAAATGCCAATGCAGGTCAAAATCTTGTTTATGAAAGCTTCAGACTAGCCTTTGCCATGGCCAGAGCACCCTCGTATGTTTGATTTCCTCCGATAAACCCGCTCATGTGGACAAAGACACATCCGGGTATCCCAGTCGCTGTTGAGAGCTCATCGTCTCTAAGCCCTCGCCATTGAGATGCAAGAGGCTTTCGGCTCTCGAATCTATCAGGAGCAACTGCCACCGCTTGAACTCGCCAGCTTTTACTCCTATCATCCTGCACATTATTGTGATGAATAATATCAGCAACTGTTGAATCATTTATGCAGACATATTGTCAACATATTTAAGAAAAGTGGATCCTTCTTTTTCGCTTTTGCTAAAATAGGAGACTATATCATTAAGAGGAATGAGACCAGACAGTCGGCAAGTATACAAATAGCGAAAGGGACAGGACAAAGGAAGAGAAAGGGAACTATAATTAAAGACCAAAAACAGAAAAGCTGACTTCACAAGCAGGAAAAATCATTAGTAACCAAAATATCAATTCCAGGGTATCCTCAGAAGTCCTCTAAACCTACTTGCAATTCTAAAAGACTAAAACAACACCCACAATCTCACCAACCAAAAAAGAAAAATCATTAGTAACCAAAAACCCAATTCCAGAGTATCCTCAGAAGTCCTATAAAGCTGCTTGCATTTTCTAGAAGACTAAAACAATACTGCACAGTAGCTATCAATATTTCCAATTGCATGACAAACACTCCAATATTCATAAGCAGACAAGTTCTGTAACGCCTGTACTCCTTGACATGTATATTATCCAAGATTGTGAATTTGTTTCTTGACAAATACTTGAACCATGAGCAGAAACTAATTGCTTTGGAAAATTAAAGATACAAAAACTAAAAACACTTTGTATGGATCATTGAAGTGAAAAATAAAAAACAAAAAAGAAGAAGCAAGGAAATGAGATAGATGGAAGTACCTGATAGAGAACATATTTGATGGGAGGGTCAATCTTCATCTCCTCTTCAAGTTCAAATAAATGAAGCTTCCACTGTAGGGGACAGACACATACAAATGTCTCAATTAAGCCCAGTGAGGGATATAAACAATTCAATCTAAAAAAGTTCAAGATGTATGGAAGAAATTGAACACCTAATATCATCTGCTTCAGTAATAACACATCAAATAAGTAAAGGGACTACAGCAATGACACTTACAGGACAAAACCGATTCAAAACCATAATTTCTCCACTAGGATCAATACTCCATCTTGCTAGGAGACACTCCATCACAATAGACCGTGCTGGTAACCATGATTTGGCATGAAAACGCAGACTCTGAAATTTGGAAACAGATCATTAAAAAGGGGATAGAAACAAACTGCAATAGAACACAACCTCATTAAAGCTTTAACCCCTTCTATTTGGGATATATGTTCAAATTTGTACGTTAATCAAAGAAACGCCTTTTCATATCTAATAACTCTTAATCAAAGAAAGACGCACACTTAAAAATTCACTGCCAGCTAGAGCCATTGCTTGTTGAAAGGCTTCATTCTCCTTCTCAGATGATTGATCAGGATCTATCCAGTCCATATTCAACCTCCCGACCCTTGAAGATAAGTGTGTATTATTCACATATCTTGGAGGCTGGTCTGTATCATACTGATTGATCCCATTGTCAACTGCATCAATCGCCTGTGACAAGTACAAGCAATCTATAATGTCAAAAACGCCATTGCAATAACATATGTAAATGTCAAAAATGAATCTTCACAACATTAAAGCAAACAAAATACAGCAATAAAATTTGGCACTTGAGTACAAATTTGAAGAAGAAACAATAGCAATATCTGCGAGTCCATGAAATTTCAAATAAACAGAAAAGATTACAGCTAAAACAACGCTATATTAACTTCAGATAGCATAGAAAGATGGAGACTGTATAGTACCTCCATAAAGCTTTTGTAAACAGCCAAGAACAGCCTCTGCACATCAAGGTGTCCTTCATCAACTTGAAGCTCCTTGGCTATTATTTCCTTCCCAAAATGCTGCGATCAAATTCAACATAAATAAGCTCAAACAATCACAAAACCCATACATAAACCCCAAAAAGAGAGCACCTTTAAAATTACCTTGTAAACCAGTCCAGCACTACTCAGCTTGGTCTTAAACCCATGGCCAAAAACCTCCTCAAACCCCTTCTGGTGATGATCGTACCGATCCGTGCTCGGGTGATACACACCCCCAACATCAAGCACAGCGTCCAAACCCTCCAAGACCTAAAACCCCCCAAAACAAACACAAACTAACTCCAATTACACATACCGCAACTTCGAATTCCCAATCTCGAATCGATTAAATTAGGTCAATTTCTGGGTGAGCCAGAACAGAAAATGAGAGGGGGCTACGAACCTTGGGGTCGCGGGTGCGGACGATTTCGGCGTTGGAGAACTTATCGGTGAGGCGAATCATGAAGCAGCCGAGGGCTTCGTCGCAGTGGAAGCTTCCATTGTGGGTTCCGACGCGCTTGGGCGGTGGAGCTACAGAGGCCATGAAGCGTGGGCGGTGGTGGTGGAAGACTAAGGGTAGACTAGCCGACAGCTTAAACCTTCTGCTTACCAAGGGAAGCATTCCTCGCGGGATCGAGAGAGGTTTTAACGCAATTTTACCATTAGAACCCCACTTTATTATTCAACACGTAAAAAGATAAAGTTTTAGATATTTTGGTACAATCCAGTAGTTTTTGTGCTCAATGAGCTAATGTAACGAAAAAGTGAATGAGAGCATACTACTATCAAAAGCAATAAGCATCACTCGTTCATTTAGTCACTTGCATGAACAAAAAACAATTGTTCATAGGATAACAAAATCAAATCCTCCAAACATGCCCTTAACCATCAATCTTGTTCCCTCCACAAACTCCATATCCCTCTTCCCACGAAACCTCCTCATCGCCTCCAGAATCTTTCACAGACCTCCTCCTCCTTCTTCAACACTTCGTTTCCTTCTTGTGAAATGCAGGGCCAGCGCCTCTGAAAACAGCGGTAGCTTCAAGGACTCGCTGGGTGGCATTGTGGGCGAGCAAGTGGAGGAGCTACTCAACAAAGAAGAGAACAGGGTTTTGCTTGATGGGTTGGTCAAAGCGTCCGAGAGAGTAGAGAATGCCAAAAGAGAACTCGCTGAGATTGAAAGACAAGAACTTGAGGCTAAGCTTGCGAGGGAGTATACTAACAAACTTGAAGCCAGGGCTTCTGAGGTTAACGCTCTTTTCATTTCTCATATTAATTTGCTTTTCCGGGTTTGTTTCTGAATTGGGTATTTGGTTTTAGACCCCCCCCCCCCCCCCCCTTTTCTGATTCCTTGAAGTGAAAAAGCTGTAAACTTTGATTTTCTCTACAAATTCATTAGGCCCCATTGTGTGTATTTGTGTTGCTAGATAGTTATAGGAATCTGTTTGTTTCATTCTTGTTGTGTTTTTGAGACATTTCTTGAAAAATTAACGTAGCTTGTCATTGCTTCTTGTATGTTAAAGATTGATGAATGTCAGAAGGAGATATCAGAGGCAAAAGCCATGGTGGAAGAAGCCGAACGTGCCCTCACACAAACTGGGGATCAATTCGGAAATGGATATGCTTCTGCAGAGTCTGAGAATGGGGAAATCGACAAGGATCAAGAGAAGTTGGAATCCATAAAAGCAGCTTCAGTTGCAGCCCTTGTTGGCACAGTTGCTGGATTGCCCTTCTCCTTCACTCAAGTGAACAGCAGTTCTGAGCTGATACTCCCTCTGGCAATCACCTTTATTAGCTGTGCACTATTCGGAGTTACATTCCGATACGCCATAAGGAGAGACTTGGATAATGGTCACCTTAAGACAGGAGCACCTGCAGCTTTTGGGGTTATCAAAGGTACTAATAGCATCCTTCAAGCTTATCAAAACTTATGACTGTCCTGCATTGTATGGTTTAGGATTCAAATCAAATTGAATTGGCTTGCAGGTCTTGCTATGCTGGATGGTGGAAGACCTCTGGAACTAAACACTGATAGCTTAATATCACATGCTTTTGATGGTGCAGTGTATGTATCTGAAAATCTTTTTGTTTTTCTTTCTGCTGCTGTTGCTCTGGATTATTTGTTTAAGGCGAGGCTCCTGAGTCCTTTCCCTATCAAGAAATCTATTTCATGATCCAACTCTATATGATGCTCACCTTTTAAGCTAAGGTGTTTATAACTTCAGAGATATACAATGACTTTGTATATACAGTTGCAATGTGTTTACAGTGAAGAGTGTTTCGATTTTCAAGCAAATCTTTTATGGTTAGACTACTGCAACAGCAGCAACATGATCCACTATTTATCCACTCAGTGAGAAAATATTTGCGTGTAAGTTTCATCTACTGCCATGGACCAATCAGTTTAACATTCATTTGGTCACAATTTACTTTGCTACCCAAAAATTAGCCATTCACAATGTAAGTCATGATAAAAGGAACTTTGGATATCGACTTCACTGCAAAGGAGTGCAACCCGATTCTACATTCTACATGTAAATGAATCATCATAACGTGCTAAATTCAAAACATTATGCACCTAAAGATATCAGACTACATCTGCTATATGGGATATCCTCATATCCCTCCTGCTATTTGAATTACTGCAAGCAATTCTGATTTTCTAGTGTTTCCTTCTTTCATTGTCATCCCTATCTTCCTTCAAGTCACGGTCTTGTAAGGGCCTTTTGGGAGCTCCCCAATTATCAATCTCGTTTCTTGACTGCTCTTGGCCGAATGGCAGGTTCTTATTTTCTCTTTCCCTCCCCTACAGACAACATTAGAATCTTTCTCAGACAAGGACATGTATTCTATCTAGCATATATTGAAACTTCTCAGCAGACAAAGTTGTTACCTTCTTCGAGGCACCTTGATGCCCATCTAGATAATCTCTTTTTTTAGTCACTGCTGAAATATGCTTTGCAGCTTCATTAAAGAATTGAAATCCCTGAAGATCTCCATTTTTAATACTTGCTTCTAGCTGCGAGGGGAAGGATATGGATTCTCAAGATTAAGTCTAGGCCTCAAAATGAAAAATGAATTGAAACACAACCAAAAAGCCTCAAAAAATTACTCTAGGACTTCCCCCAACCACTTGCCAGCCTTACAAGGGCTTATAGTTTCTTGATGTAGCTCACAAGTATATATATCCTTCCCTTTTAGGTATAAACTTTCATTATCAATTATTGGAATTTGCATATCCATTTGAAGGTAGTTTCTGCAAGACTTGTAAGATATACACTCTAGTGCACAACAACAAAGTATGCAGGTTGAACCGGGTAAAAAGAATAACGAGAGAGGACATATTATACTATACCTGGACATGAATAATGCAGAAAACAATGCTAGCAATAGGCAGCCAGCTCTCCTCAGGAGACAAATTCAAATTTGATCTGATAAATCATGGGAAAGTTGAACAATTGCATTAGTGCCTATATACTCAAACCAATAAAAGGTATTCCACACATCATTACTCAGGATTGTCAACTATTTCTACAATCTCTTGCTGATTAGTAGCACAACTACTCTACAATGTTCACAAAATCGGCAAGCATATGCTTCAGTGTTCCATTGCTCAAAAGTACAAACTAAACATGTGCAAAATAGACGATGGCGCCAAATCATAGTATTCAAGAGCATTCAATATAGGGAGTTTGAGGATGAAAAACCTGATGTAGGGGATCAAATACACAAGTGCATACACAGCATAGCGCCTTTTCCCAGAATCCAGCCAAGCAAAAACCCAACTCTACCATAACCATTTCAACCCAACAAAAATCACAAAACACCCAATAAATATAAACACAACAATTTCCAAACAAAATGAAGAAAATAAAAAAGGTGTATTCTTTTTTCTTTTACCAGCCAATTGAAGTAGGGAATGAAGCTAACAACCCCCATGACTGCGAACCTAGCATCAGTGGAATCAATACCGGAACCAGCATCAGGATCATCAGCCGGAGCAGTGACCGGCGGAAGCACCAGCGACGAGAGCACGCACGCGCCGATGGCGGCGGCGAACGGGGCGTCGTGGGATAGCTCGGCTCTAAAGGTTGTGTATTTGGTGATCTTAGTTGGGTTTGGAAACTTGTTGTGGAGAAAAGAAGAGGGTTTAAGGGCGGAGAGGTAAGGAGGAAGATGAGGAGGTTTAAGAGCAGTAAGAGAGTTGGAGAACTGGATTGACACCATGGCTATGGCTTTGGTTACATGCGTCCACTGCTGCCAATCTTAAAGCTCCACCCTCTCGAATCTCGCGCGTTTTGGGAAGACAAGCCAAACTTAACAAGATGTTATGTTTTATATTTTGTCTTTTTGTATATTTTTGTGAATATGAATTACGAATGGGGTTGTGTATGGTTCATTCTAGCGACTGCTATAGATAAGTAGATTAGTTTGATAAAGAGATTATCGAGTTAATCTCAAAAATAGACTAATTTAATATCAAGTTAAGTTAATTTATGTATACATGAAATCAGTGTACCTCTAGACCTCGTTTGGTTCACGAAATTGAGGGCTTGGGAAATGAAAGTTATTCTTTTCCTATGTTTGGTGTGCACAAGAAAATGAACAACTTTCTTTTAAGAAGGGAAAATATGGGAGAAAGTGAATCCTCTCATCCTCCAAATGATTCATTTTCCCTTCCACTTTCCCTGCATACATATTCTTGTTGAAAATTATTATTGATAATTTTATTTAAAAAGTTTATGACATTTTGTAATTATATATGAGGATAAAAATAGAATATTAGTATGGTTTTGTTTCCTTTCCTTATACAAACCAAACACTAGAATGGAAACAAACATGCATTTTCAGACATTTTCTCCTTACTTTCCCAACATTTCCAAACAACGGAAAGGAAAGTTAGTAGGAAGTTCATTTTCCTTTCCCATCGGATTTCTTAAAGAAATTATTTCCTTTCCGCGAACCAAACGAGACTTAAGGATATTAATACAATAATATGCCGTATAATTTTTCAATACTAAATAAACACCAAATATTGTTTGGTCCGATAACATAAATCTTTTCTTAGAAAGTTATAAATTCAACTCACGAGAGACTGAAATTATTCTCATCTAATGTTATGTTCCTTTATCGATATCAAAAATCTGGTCTTATAGATCCTCTATGTTTACCCGATACCCAACGTAGTGGTGATTGCTTAAATAATTGCATCGTTTCAGATGTGAAAGCAAAATGCGAGGTATATAGGAACAGGAGGAGCACAATTAGAATGAACGAAATAACAAACAGCATTCTGTTCTATTGCGATCATATACAAGCTGATTCTGTTTGGGAAAAAATAATGACACGATTAAAATTATAATATATTATATAATCACACCCCTATTGTATGTATATAGCTTCTTTCTTTGGGTCTGCTATATGCTTATGTCTATTAAAACAAATTTGACCGCCAGCTGGGAGTTGGATCACCGCAGGGAAGGACCTATGTTCCCAATTCGAACAACACATCATCCTCGTGAATCCAGAAACTCGCTTATTCCTCATCTCGAGTGGCTGAAATCCTCAAGGGAACTGACTTATTTGATACAGTGGCGGGAGAGAAGAGATCCACGAACGTCAATGCTACCCCTAAGCAATCTGCATGCATCTACTTTTCTCAACAGAGCCATACATAATTCCCATTCGCCATGGATTAAAAAATGGTGGAGAACAGATTCTGTGCGATTTACAGCTCTTGCTCGGATGTACATAGCGGATCCACTTTACACTAATCACAAGTTTGGGTTCTAAGGCACCCTGCACCTATTATCTTCTGTCCCCATTTACTTCATGCTCAGATGCAGCATTTAGCTGTTGTTGCAACTGTCAATAGATAACAGAACTATTATTACGGCGTAAATGGAAATCAAATAAGCAGCAATGGCATGCCAACTGTAATTGTTGTATTTTCTAGAATATCTGTACTAGAATCCAGACTCAACTACAATATTATACGGAAAGGATTTTCTTGTTCTCACGCAAAATGTTAAGGCAAGAATGTTATAGTTATAAACCATTGAGCAACTCACTTGAATGTGTCTCATTTTTTCAGCAGTCAGTTCATCATTCAAGTTGTTCATCCTGCAAGGAGAATGAGATATTTCGATGAACATATGAATACAGGAAAAAAGGATTTCACAAGTATTCAGTTTGCTTTTAAGATGACTAACCTTGATTGAAGCTCCGTGACCTTGAGGAGCAGTAACCGCTCCCTCTCAGAAACTGCAGGTTCCACCTGTTGATAGAACAAATTAGAGAACATGTAAAGTTCGCAAAGGTAATACTTGATCATTAGCTATCAATCCAGTTGAGTCTTGTAATGGATGGAGAAAGAAAATAGGTTTTTCAGTCAAGGCTGAGAATACTTTTTTCTTTTTTTTATCAATCGATATACTAGCCTGAATTCTTCCAAATGACCAGACCAGTAACTATCATTTGAAAAGTCCAATAGAAGATGTTAAGAAATCAATTTGTATCCTTCAGATGATAAAAATCATCTTTCAAATAAGAAGAACTATGACAAAATAAAACAAGCTTACATTTCCATTGTTCTCGGAACTGCGGGGCAGTGGAGGCAACTTTCCATTTTGGGTAGCTGAAACAAAATTGATCACCTTAAGACTTGGTACGTGAATTTAATAGTACAACTAATATCAAATATCATACAATCCATATATATTCCACTCACCCTCTACTGCCTCAGCTGGTTGCAAGCTACTCAGCAAGTTCGCAATAATATCCTGTAATTAATAGAAAATTGTAAGAACGAACAACTTTTAGCTTTGGAAATCAACTCTTCTAGCCAAACTTTGCAAATCTACCTGTTGAATTGATGTCTGCTGAAAAAGATTCTGAAGGTGAGGGAGGAGAAGTGATGCAGGAACGTTGCTGCCGTTGTTCAACTCCTTGGGAGAACTGACAGGCTGAAAAATAACGAACAAATAACATAAGTGGAAGCACAACTGAAATTTGAGGCTAACAGAGTGACAAGTAGAACAAACAATTTGGATTCCCAGCTTCATGACCACAAATCGATTAAATCAAGATCTAACAGCTTAGTATTCAACTCTCATAAGTCTATTTTTTTTTTTCCTGAAAACTTTAGTTGTTGGATTTTGTTCCAATAAGAATTTTAGAGTGCGTGTGTGTGTGTGTGTGTGAGAGAGAGAGAGAGAGAGAGATTAAAAAACCAACCATTTGCCTAGATTCAAATACCCAATCACCAACGCTTGCAGACTTTCTTAGAGGTGATCCCTAAAATAACAAAGAGAACATAAATTAAACTAAACAAATTTATCTTGAAAAGTTAAGCACATGCTGGCCACCCACCTGCGAAGATCGACGTAGTGCTGTACTTGATGGAATATCCTATGGCAATTTTTTTGTAAGTTAGTGATTGTGAATAATAGAGTAACATACCACAAGAACAAAGCCTCACCTTTACAAGATCTAAATTTTCTGATGTCACTGAGAACCGCCCTTTTATTTGCACCAGATTAGCCTTTGACTTGTCATCCAAAGAATCTCTATACCCTATTATAGATAAGCCATTTAGTGCCGAAGGAATCCCAAACGGGTAGTACTCATAAAAGTACATAAGTAGTTGCAATGATCTTTAAAGCATAATGAGCATCTTCATTACCTCCTGAAGATTTTATAGGAGCTGATAAACTATTTGCTGAAGCTCGGTTTGGGAGCATCAGTGGACCACTAAAGCTTGGAGTTCGTCTTACTTCACATTTAGCTTTCTCGATAGCTTGTTGGTTTTCATTCTCATTCCTAAGAAACGACAAAATATCAGCCACCAATCATGCACGAGATACACACACACACATACACAGAGAGAAAGATGACAAACCTTTCAAAACTGCGTCCCGTCTCCGATAAAGAATGATTAAGCACACCACCAGGCGTGAGCGGCCCACTCCGCGTTTGACGACTTTTCACAGCTACAATTCTAGACTTGGCCTGTACCATGTCTGTTTCTGATGTAGACGCTGTTGCTTCAGAGCTTGATCCATTTTTCTTCCAGTCTGTCCCTTGTTGACCACCAGATTCCAATGTTTCACTTTCATGATGCTTGTCCTTTCTGTTCACGCATTCAACCTGTTGTGAGTCATCACCATTTACTTCACTTTTGCGATCAGTCCAAGGTGGTTCATTATTTTCATTCGACTTCCCCAAACTGGATTTCCAATCAGTTGCAACCTGCTAGCAACCAACAAGAAATAAATTTTCTGCATAAAAATGTAATAGCAAAAGGAGAAAAAGCCGCCATGAAAAATATACTTGAACTGTGCTTTTAGCATTTCAAATGTAACATAATTAAAACAAATGGTAACCTTATAACTAAAAACGGATTTCGATTTTTCGTCTGTGTCAATCATTTCCGAAAAATCATCATCATCATCATCATCTCGCACCTAGCAACGAAAGGAAAGATATAAATTCAGCTTCACTCATTCGTAATCGTACAGCCAAAGAAGGATTACCACAAAGAGATACCATCTTTACAGAAACATGTTAGTATTTCCTATATAACAAATGTAGCATACCATGGATGCTTGAGCTTTTAAATCCTCAACGTCAAAGTTCCAAGCGCTAACACCTCGCTGGTACTCACTCTGATCAAAGAAAAGACAAGATGATACCACAAATTATTGCAGAAGAAGAAATTATAACATAACTATCAAGTTCATATAACTAGGCTCAGACCTGTGACATTGCCTCTTGCTCTGCTGAAGGCATTCTCTTCAAAGCCAATTGTGCTGCATCTTTAAGCTGCAACATTGCAATGTTTCAACAATTTATTAAATAAGTCGATCAACACATATGAAAACAAAAAAAAAAAAAACGATATAGAAACAGTATGACAGCTTACCTGGAGGGCTTTGACACGATTCCAAAGTGGTGGCAGGTCTGTAAACAATTTCTTAAGGGAAAGCTCCGGAGGTTTTGCAGTCTTGAAAAAGGAGTGTTTCAACAATTTTTCTGCTGTTGGTCTCTTTGTTTGATCTTTTACGAGGCACATTGCAACCATTTCTTTAAAAGACTGAGCACAACTGGAAATCCTCTAATTAGAATATTATTCGGGAAGAGAAATGTAACACAAGGCACCAACTACAGTGACCATTCCATACCAATACACAATCAACCAATATATGTTTTCCATACTTTAAACCCAACTATCAATGTCATTCTCTATCTAGAAAGAAAAACAATACCTTGGAGAACTTTTTATCGCGGTCATAATCAAGTCCAGGAGGGGCATTCTGTATGGTCATGAGGAGAACCTAAGAGTAAAAAAAGTTAGGCAAGTCAAAATTTTCAATGAAGAACTACCTTGCATTTATACACATTCTAGTTGACCATTTTGTAATAGAAGTACCTTCATGGGAGGATATTTTGAAAATGGTGCATGACCATGTGCCAACTCCAATGCCGTTATACCAAATGACCAAATGTCGGCCCTGTACCAAAAAAAAGTTATGAGCATAGAACTCCCCCTTCTTTATTATAAAATAAAAAGAAAATAAATTTGGTCCTCATGGTAATGAAGATGACTTGTAAAAAAAGTGAGACAATGTACGCTTGCAAAAAAATGTGACCTCTCTTACCAAAAAAAAAATGTGATCTCTTCGGTTTAGTATGATAAGGGGTTTGAAGATGTGGCAATAGAATCAAACAGGGAGCCAGCCCAGTCCCTTATGTGGGACGCTATAAGTTTTAAAACTAACTATTATCTGGCATGTGCAAGAACACTTATTTAATGATCTAGCATATTCCATATGATAGATCTGATTATCGGCTCCATATGTACAGCACCACCGTAGTTGTTATGACAAAATAAAAGTAATAAAACTCTCTAATGCATTGATCTACACATATATACACTATGGGTTACTAATATACAAGCCTACAACCACATCTGACAAAGGCAAAATACTCCATTTCTTAGAACTTGTTTTAGTTACCATATGAAATAAAACTCACTTGGAATTGTATCCATTTCCTGGTTGCAGTACCTCTGGTGCCATCCTGGAAAGCAACAACATCTTGAAATCTCAAATACATTGATAAGAGAACAATTAGCAGAATATGTGGCAACAAATAGGAAACAAGTAAAAACGTCGGTGACTTTAAAACTTACCAGCATGGTGTTCCTACAAAAGTATTTCTTGACCTTTGTCTATCACCTGCATCAAACATGCAAGCTGAAACACCAAAGTCAGCAAGCTTCACCATCCCATTAGTATCAAGTAATATGTTTCCAGCCTGCATCCAAAAAATTAAAACAATTACAAGCGAATTCCTATTAGCATCGATATTAAAAAAGGTACAGAAGATTAGTTGGGAGTAAATTTACGGACCTTAACATCTCGATGAATATGACCTTGTTTGTGAAGGTAAACCAAAGCCTTAAGGGCTTCCTTCAAAACAGAACCAATTGCAGCCTCCTCAAACCCATCTGGATACGCAATCTTCATGAGATGCAGACAAGAACCCTCAGCCATAAATGGCATGACCACCCAAAGGTTCCGTTCCACCACAAATGAACAATACGACCTTACAACATTTGGATGATCTATCAAGTGCATTGTTTGCGTCTCCCTACGTATGTCATCCTACGAAAGATACATAATAGTATATCAAATAATGGGTTTTCGAATGAGCTGCAGTACTGAAACACTAGAAAACGGGTTCCTTACGCAAACTTCATTTTAAAGAAGTGTCTTCAAAACAATTGCATTTGTAAATACTATGATTCAAGTCAATAGAATCTGTAAATATTATGATTCAAGAGAACTGAGGATCTGAGGCCTAGACTCATCCAAAATAAACCCTACCGAATCCAATTAACAAGGCATTTACAAATCTAATCTCCGAATCCAAACCAAGTCCTAACATGTCCACATATCTTTAAAATTCACAAATCCAATTCCAATCTCAAATCTCCCCACCAACCATTCAAATGAACTAAAAAAAAAAAAAAAAAAAATGATTCCCGAAATCTATCTCAAAGAAAACTCACAAAATTGTTATTGCAACGATCAAGATCCAAGCATTTGACCGCGACGACTTCATTGAAAGGGAGATAGATCGCTCTATAAACAGTAGCGCTCGCACCATATCCAACCTCTTCAAGAAGCTTATAATCGCTGGAATTAGCCGAGTAAGTTCTGGAATTACCTCCCATCCTCCCCATACCACTCGGAGACCGGCGGCTGTGCGCGGGAGTGTGTTCTGCGTTTCAAGCGTTGTGCTCTGCGTTTCGATGATAATTATATCGACTCGTTGACCGCCATCAGAAGCGCTTGGAAAAAAAGAGAGAGAAGGAAACAGAACTGGCTTTTGGCTTGTGAGTTTCACTCTCTGAATGGGGTGATGTGAGACAGAGGGAGGCGGGTGCTGACGTGTCGAGGTGTTGAAAGGTGATGAGGATGTTGCCACGTGGATGGGTTGTGTTACAACCGTCCGTTGTTTCCCTTCTGGTAAACTTTGAGCTTGCTGAGAGCTGAGTTGTCGAGTAGGTAATCGGGGTATTATTATGATTTTAATTTAATTCCAGATTTAATATTTATAATTCTTGGATAATGTGAAACAATGAGATAGCCACGTTTTTTGCCTTAGAATATTGTGGAATTTTACTGTAGAGGTAGTTTGAAGGTATCTTTTTTTTTTTTTTTTTTTGAATTGGAAGGTATCTTTTTTATTGTTTCATTCTTTCATTAATGGATAGATTTTGGAAAAGAAAAGAAAAAATTCGTGAAGCTAATGTAGTTGTGAATGTTTTGACCAAATTGAGGTATTATATTAATATTAATGTGCTTCAACTCACACTTCATTGTGGGCGTTACCAGGATTGGTCGTTTCTGTGTTGTTTTCTATATGACGAACATTGTTCGTTTCTAAGTTGACGTTTAACTGAAAGCATGACAATTATTAGATGTTTTCAGTTTGTCGTTAAACTAAACCTGCGGTTCTGATTGGTTGTTTTTGGATTGTAGTTACGCCGAAATATGTCAGTGATTTATTGCTTTCGAAATTATCGTAAACTCAAAACATGACAAGAATAAGTTATTTTGAAAGCAGAGACTTTAATAGAATAAAAAAATTGTCCTTACAAAAATTAATATTCATACTTTTATTACACGCACACACCACACAAACAAGAATCGCTTGTTTACCCTAAATTTAACGAATCAAATCTCTCCAAGTATAATTCAAACCTACGACTGGACGTAACTGACAGAACCCGCCCCGGATTTCACCCTGAAATCCGAAGTGGACCTGCGGGGCCCACCTTAGAAGAAATTTTGCCAAAAATTTGGCAGAACTTCCCCTAAAGTGGACAACCCAAAACCTGTAGAAAGAAAATTTACACTTCTAAATCACCCATCCTTATTCTCCTGGAGCCACCCTGCTCCCCCAAACAACATTCCCCAACTCGCAAAACACAAAACTCAACTTAACAATACAAATCCCAAAGGTTATCAGAGCAATACTAATTCACAAGGAAATAAAAAAAGTAGAGTAAATGATCAAGGGATCCTACAATGCGGAAGTGGTGACAATTATGCCTCAAATGTCATGTACGCCCGACCTCCACTAATTCGCCTGCAAACTGGGCATTTGAAACTGAAGGGCCCAGGGTAAAGTACATAAAAACGTTAGCGTGAGTGGACAAAAATAAATAATTTAATATGAATAAAACAAAATAAAACTTCATACTTTCCCACATTTTTTTGATATATATAAAAAAATCCGGATGCATGCAACATTTATAAAACACTTAAGAAAATAACCCGAAAAACGTTGAACTCCAGAAAACCGACTAGCCCCGCTAGTCACAACAACAGAGTAAAAGATTGAAATTTCAATACTCGAAAATATAAGTCCAGCCCCGCTGGTTAAGAAAACTCAGACTAGTCCCCGCTAGTCAAAAATAGTATAAGTAGGGGAAGATGATAGCCATACGAATAAGCCACTCAGGCTTGGTTGGGTGATAGCCTCCCAGGCTAAAGAACTCCCATAACTCCCGTAATATACCCTTACGCCACTAAGTGTAGCGATAGGATACTGGGCTACAGAATTACTGTCACAGAGACAGTAACCTGCGCCACAAAGGCGGAAGGGCTACGGTGATCCCATCACCGCGCCACAAAGGCGGAAAATCAATGCTAGCATGATAAAATCACCCCTCAGTATGGCACAGGGAAACATAACCGAAAATCCAGTAAATCCAAAATACATAAGGCTTCCCCCATCTCTCGTAAAAGAATTTCCAACGACGTGTCCCACACGCCAAAGTATCTCCAAATCAATAGCAGAAAAGCGAAATCAAACAAAATCACAATTCTCAAACCGAAATCATTACTAAGGCATTCCCAATGCCAAAACCAAAGATCGAATAAATAAACAAGAAATAATTCCATCGAAATCCCATTTCGAAACTCCTTTAGAAGTCTCAAATCGAAATAAAATATAATTAGAGAATAATTCCGGAAATAACCTCGGAAATAAGATAATTCACCATTAAGATTATAAATCAAAAGCAATTTCGGAAACGAATCAATAATGAAAGTATTTATATGAGATAATACGAAATCAATTTATAATCTCATACTCGAAATGTAAATTGATGAATAAATAGAGCATACTTTAAGAAATAATGCATGCATCAATTACTTAAAAACAAAAGTCCACTCACAGTACTATTCCGACGATCACGCATTCGTGTTCCGTTATCGAGCAATAGCTCGGTACGTCGTCCTGTACATAATTATACTCCGTGATTAATTCTTCAACAATTTAATACGATTCTTAAAATCAATTCCTCACAATTACATCTTCCATTCTCCTAGGATTTAGCCCAAATTATACCACTAATACCAATTCGTTAATTTAAAGGTTCCAAGGCAGAACCGAGAGATATCCGACGGTCGGATTCTCGTAATTCGATAATCGAAACCTTAAATTTCAAAATCCATATATAATTCTAAGTTTCTCCAAAAATTACCAAATTTCACATACAAGCTCTACACAATTAATAGGATTTAATGGGCTAAAAACCGGAATTAAAACACTGCTCTACGCGCCTCCACGCGCTACCCACAGTGGCGGCGCGTGGTCGCGGCGACCTCCTCCGATGACCACCAAACTCCGGCACTAGCATCTATACAACAAGCCCAACCAACTTCTCAACTACAACATCAACCAATTTTACCTCGACGTGGTCGAATCAAGCCGGTGAAGGAAAGCCCCGAAGCTCCAAGAACCCTAGAAATGAAAAATTGTCAATTCGACTTCTACAATACAAATTGGAATGAACCACCTTAAGGAAAATAACCTCCATCAAAAACCGAACCTTCGATGGGAATATGGTGGCTGGAGGTGGCCGGAATGGCCGGGAATCGGCAAAATCCCAAAACTGCAACCGGAGCACTTCTTGCTTCGATCCGGGCTTTCACGGCCAAAACTCCCCAATCCCAGGTCACTGGTATCACGAGCGGGTTGAGGCGCCCCTGTGGTGACCGGTTGCACGCCGGATGGTGGCCGGAATGTGAGGAATCGGAGAGAGGAAGAAAACCCGAAGGAGAAAGGGGGAGAGTCGGGGGAGAGGAGAGAGAAAGAGGGGTGGGTTTCCGGTTTTGGAAACCTACCCGGGTAACTTTCCATATATATCAAAAATTTACCATGAACAGTAATTTTCGTAATTCACTCATAACTTTTGCATACGAACTCCGATTTAGGTGTATCACATGTCCACGGACTCGGTTTAACGTCCTCTACGACTTTCAAGAAGGAAGTTTTCTCAAATTTTGGCCCGATCAAAAAGTCAACTTTTAGGGCCACTAAAATACCGAATTAGAGTAAAAAGTGAGAGTAGTTGTCGTTTACCGTCCAAATGACTAGTAAACGGGTAAGTGAAAATACGGGATGTTACAGTAACTGTCATCCAAATTGTTATAGTTTGATGTAGTAGTTTGATTTGGTATGAATTGCTTACAAAAGAAAATGTAAAGGGGGAAACCACGTCTATTAAATGGTCAACTTCAAGATAATCAAAATAGATTCTCGTCGTTTGGTATACATAACTGTAATGTTTCGAGAGGCTCTCATAATGTAAAGGACAAGAGACCTAAATCACAACTAATCTCTATTTAGATAAGCCTAATAAATCAGCTTCCAAAAGAGGAACGACGTTAAAGAGAATAGCTAAAGAGTATGCAGCCAAACTCATAACCATGATCAATGTTTGCTAACAAATCAGCCATTGAAATTACACTCTCTGTATACATAGATAAGAAGCACATTCCGACCCCTACTCAAAAGCTCTTGACAGTTTGCCACAAGACTATAAAGAAGCTGAAATGATCAGTCGTAGAAAGAACCAACTTGACCGCAACAAGTGAATCTATTTTTAGTTCCAATAATCTACAACCATTATGTCAAGCCATTTCTATACCCCTTCAAGAGCCTCCAAAATTCAGCCTCAACACCTTAACTAATCCCCAACTTGGCACAGACCCCATTCATCCATTCACCCCTATCATTCGAAGGGCTTCTCCAACACATATAATCTTAGAATCTTTATGCAAACTGCTATAAACTTTTAATTTAAGCCAATCGATCCTTAGTTGGAAGTTGCCATCAGAGATGAGACACTTGTCATGGGAGGTTTAGAGTGGGCAACCCTATTTGCTTCAAAATACTCTCTTGTAAATTGATGAATAATTAAAGATAGCCAAACTGAAAATTTGAAATTTTGAACCAAATATGGCTGGCTGCACCTCCATTTTCATACATACCAAATCTCCATAGCAAAAGAACAACACCAAGGAACCTCATATTGCATTCGCACATGGACTGTAGATTAATAAGCAACCAATCATTAAAAAGGAGTGTAGGTAAGTGGGGGAGAACTCACTTGTAGGATGAAGAGCAAACCCAAACCACATAAAAGTATTGCAACTTCTAAAGAGATGGTCCAAGAATTTAAGCAGAAAGTAGCATCTCGGACAGCGAGCATCTATAACCAAACCTCTACGAATCCTTGCTTCATTCGTTAAAAGTCTATCATAGATTAGAGTCCAAAAGAATGTTTTCACTTTATGAGGAACTTGGAGCTTCCAAATAAGGTTCCATGGCCATGGTTGAGTCTTTGAATTCAAGAAAAGAGAGTGATAACCACATTTAACAGTAAGGTTTTCATTTTGATATATAGCTTCCATGTGATTCGGGTCATCTCATCACCACTTCGAATGCCTCCCCCACATGCATAACAACAATTTCAATTTAATCACATCCTCAGAAATAAAAATTAAAAATAAAAAAAACTCTTGCACCACGTGTAATTCCCATCCACTATCACAGAGAACATCACACAATATATATATATATATATATATATATATATATATATATATATTTTTTTTTAAAGGGGTTTGGAACCCAGCCTAGTTGGGAGGCTCAGTCCCACGCCTAGTTCTATTTATTATATTAATATTAGAGTTTTGCATCGGGGGGACATAAAACCTGAATCCCGAGCTACATAGAAACAGTTACATTGATCCTCGTAGAGAATATCCTGAATGATTACAGTCATCTCATCTAACCACAAATCATCAATATCACACCGTACTCTTAGCCCTAGGAGATTGGGAGGAATGGGCTTCAAAGCTATATCAATCCAATTCCAACTTTTATGAGCAAATGATGCTAGCTTATCCCGCAACCATGTTAGCCTTACAATGATAGTGATAAAGTAATTAAATTTTGAGCTGCTAATTATATTGAACAATTAGTCAATTCGCCACAGAATTTGTATCTAAAAATTATGTTACAATTGTTACTGTTCGAGGCAAATTACACATCTCATTCAAAAAAGGTTCTTCTACATATATCAAAACTTTTCTTTGGTTTGATGTTGTCTATTATCATAACCATGCCAGTATGCCTTGCAACTGTACAACTTGGTATCAAAATTTCAAGAAAGAAAAAAACTAAAAGAAAAATTAAAATAATCTCCTGCGATAAAGTAATAATTTTGAGCTGCTAATTATATTAATCAACTAATAATTTTGATGTTATATTGATAACTATGTTATTGTTTGAGGCAAATTACACATCTCATTGAAAAATGGATCAAAAAATTTCTTTGGTTTGATGTTGTCTATTATCATAAGTATGCCAGTATGCCTTGCAAGTTGCAACTGTACAACTTGGTGTCAAAATTTCAAGGAAAAAAAATGGAGTTAAAAACTAAAAGAAAAAATCAAAATAATCTCCTGCGTCTCAAGCTTTTGGATGAGGCCTTAGAAACCAAGTAGCCCACACCCAAACACATGACCCAAAAGCCCACATCCACAGCCCATCTCACTCCCTCCATATCCATCTCCAACTCCTCCTCCACGTCACCATCCTCCTCCAAATCTCCACCGTCCATTTCCCCGCAAGTGCAACAACACCCGCCGTCCGATTCCTCGTCCGCCTCCGGAATCTCCTCCAGCGGATGAAACCCACACTTTCCCCGCCTTTTCACAATCATCGCCACCCTCTCGCTCATCGCCACGTGTCCCTCCACGGCCACGCACACCTCCGCCGCCGTGACCTCCTCCCCGACACTCTCGCTCTCCAGCACGCACTTGCACTCCAATTTCCACTCCTGCCCCTCGTCTTTCCTGAAAATCCCCTTCAGCACCTTCTCCTCCCTCAAATACGCCTCGAACCGGACCCCGTCGCCGGCCCGAACGGCCTCCCGCGACCCGAATATCGCCTCCCCCTTCCTCACCTTCGCATTAACCGAGCGGTGAAGCGTCACTAACGCCGGCGAGTCGGGTCGGATCTTTGACCCGTCGATCTCGAGCGCGGTGCCGTTGATCCTCGGAAGATACGAAAGAGTGAGCGATTCCGGTAACGGCTTACGAAAATCCAAACCCGAAAACCGTATAAAGAAAGCTTGAATCTTTAGGGCTTCTCTCCTGGCCTGAAAGCCAGGGTAGTCCGTCGACCTACACATATGGAGCTCCGAATTCTGACCCGAATAGATCGGTTTGGGTTTCCTTTTTGGAAGGTCTGGAGGGGGTTTGGGTTTTTATATACTGGGGTAATCCGGGGTTTATGATGCTGACGTGGACAAAACGCCTAAGCCAGCCGGCACGTTGCCGCCAGTTTTTGAGAAATTCTACGTGCCGCGGGGTTTCGGCCTAGGGTGTACGGTAGTGGATGGGGTACGATTTGATCAACTGCTTTGCGGAGTTTGAACCGTTGGATTGAAAAGGTGTGGGTGATTGGACGGCGGGTATGTGGGAAAGGGAAAGGTGCATGAACATTGGATGGGACAAAGGGTGGTTTTGTCTTGGTTTTAGGGTTACAAGTCAATTTGCATTCAACAAGGTCCAAGATTAATTGGGCACTTTTTTCAACTGGGGAAAACGATGATGATGATATTTCAACCAAAAGAGAAAAAAATATCTGATCTGCAAATAATTATTGATGAGAACTAAGATATATATAAAAACAAGAAATAATTCTTGAAATTTTTTAGATGCTGAGTGTATTGATAATAAATTTGGGTGCACTAAAAGCTTCTGTATTTCTGTAATGGTACTGAAGACAACGAAGAGTTGTTGCTCTCCAGGGGCCCAAAAAGACCCATCAATTGTATCCGGTCCGGCACAATTTTTTTTCTTCATTTTTGAGTATCTTTTGACCCATCAATACGTTCTTCCTCAAAAAAAGAAAAAAAAAAGGTTATCAATAGAGGTTGAGATAAATTCATTAGTAGTATAATGTTATATTATAATTAACTCAATTCGCACGTGATTAGATCAGGCAAAATTGCAGACTTTGACACGAGAACGCGATACGTATACAAATGAAATTATAAAAATTTGGTTTGAGGTTTATTGGTTTGGTTTTAGTTAGGGTCACCATTCTTATTCAAATTTAAAATATATCAGACTGGTTTAACATAAGGGTATTCTTGTAAGTTCTTGTCTAATATATTAGAAATCCTAATGCATCTCTCTAATTCATTGTAATTTCACGTCAATAGCCTTAACTCTCAATTTTCAAAAATAAAAAGGTACCTTGAATTTGTGTGCTTCTTTTTTTGAAGGGAAAAAAATGCAAACAGTATCCAAACTATGACTGACTCCGAATTTCTGTACCCAAGTTTCCAAAACTATCACTTTGGTACCTGAAGTTCGGACTCCGACCCAACATTAGTACCTAAAACACTGTTGGCCGTTACGGCGTTAGCCAAGTAGCAAAATTTGAGGGGCATTCTCGTCCCTTCACTCAATCTCTTCTTCCTCTCGCTTTCTTCGTCTTCTTCTTCACCAATTTCTCAATGTGCAATTGGTCTCCTGTTAATCCATACCCTCTCTATCTTCTACTTCCCCCAGTTTAAACCAAAAGCTCATCACCAGATCAATCCAGCCACCCACACCATACCAATCAAATCTCGCCATAAACCCCGCTCAAACTTCACCATAATTTGAAGTCAAAGCTTCAAAACAAGCTATCTCCTCCTCCACCTCTAGCTCTGAGATCACAACCCAAAAGAGCGAAGCAACAGACAAGTTGCAGAGCTTTAGAAACGGGCTCCAATGGTGCAATCCCTCGTGCCCCAGATGGAAGTGCCTTTCAAAATTTGCGGATGAAGGACCAACAGAGCTTTGGGGTCTCGAGCATCATCTGGTAGAGCGGCCGGGTGCTGGACTCCACGTTCATTCGTGTTTTAATTCATTGGATCTGGCGGCGGCGACGATGGTGGTGGAAGTGGAGGGGGTGGGTGGTGGCAGTAGAGAAAGACATGGCTCCTCTCTCTATCTGTTTTTGGTTTTCAAGGAGAGGTGGAATTTGGAGGTTGGAAGAAGAGTATGAGAGGAGAAGAGAAGGTGGAAGAGAAAGGAGGAAGGAATGGAGATGTTGTGCTGGTAATTTGAGAGGATGAAGATCTGGGATTGATCCCAGATGTGATCTGATTTGCTTTTCTCTCTCTTTGGTTGTTTGATCTTTGTTGGTTTGGTGAAGAGTTCAAGATTTTGTGTCGAAACCCATGTTTCTCTAAGTACCCAGCTGAGTTTTTCAGTATTTATCTGGTTACTGTAGAATAAAGCTTAAAACTTTATGATCTATTGTTTTATGGGTATATTTGCATGACCCAGATTGTTGTTTGATTGGTGTTTGGTGAAAAGAGTTTAGATGGTGCTGTGTTTATATGACAGAGTTGGGTTTTGTTTGCAGCCGAATGCTTCGTGTGCCATGGCTGCGGCTAAGCACAGCATGCAACAACACTTTTATGGAACTGCAGAGGAAGAAGGTTCACCGCTATGTGATATTTAGGGTGGATTCATACCCAATTCAAGAAGATGAAGATTTGGGATTGATCCCAGACGTGAGACATCAATGTTTTTTAATTTTTAATTTTTAATCTGAGCTTGAGGAAGAAGAAGAGATGAGAGAAACAAGGAGAGTTGGGAGGAAGAAGGAGACGAAGAAAGCGAGAGGAAGAAGAGATTGAGTGAAGGGACGATGACAAGACCCACCCCGAATCCCACCCTGGAATCCGAAGTGGCCATGCGGGACCCACCTTTAAAGGAGATTTACCAAAAATTTCGGCATAACCTCCCTTAAAAATGGATAACCCAAAACCCTGCGGAAAACAAAATTCACTTCTAATAGTCCAACCACAACTCCTGGAGCTGCCTTGCTCCCAAATTCAACAAATCCCATCACAAGCTAACAACGTCAAACATATTATCCAAAAGGGGTACAAGTTACTACAATCACCAAAGTTAGGTCATAGACCTCAAATATAATTCATACAAGTTTGGGTCATATATCCCTTAGTAATCAGAGCATTCTAGGAATAAAGCTTAACATAGAGTACCGTAGGCTAAATAAATAACCTACAAAATATGATGACGGAAGCGGATGCGGTCACTATGGCTCACTCCTGAACGCCGAGCAGCAACACTGAAAACTGGGCATTTGAAACCGAAGGGCCCAGGGGAAAAGTATATAAAAACGTTAGCGTGAGTGGACAAAAATAAACAAATTTTAAACAAAATGGATTTTTATACTTTCCCACAATTATTTCATTAAAAACTTTCGATGCATGCAATAATTATGAAAACAAGCCACGAGAAGTTCCTCTCAAGAAATGGGGCTAGTCATAAATAACCACGAAGAAGAATATAAATTCCGATGCTCGAGAAATAGGACCAGCCCCGCTGGTTAAACAGAAATCGGACTAGACCCCGCTAGTCAAGAACAACAATAAACGGATACGGGGAAGAGAATTCACCATACGGGAATGGAGCCTCTCAGGCTCTACCTACCCTCGACTGCCACTCACACATAGATTGTGCGAGGAGGAGAACTAATAACCTCGACTGCCACCCACGTGAGGAGGAGAATAAACTACCTCAACTGCCACTCACAAACACAAAGTAAGTGAGGAGGAGACCTAATCGAATGACCCGAGTATGGTGAGGAAAAACAATCGAAAACCAGTAAATCAGTAAGGCTTCCCCAACCTCGCAACAAAACACGAGTATGAATCCCATCCATACTCGGAAAATCTCAAGAAAATATATACTCCAATGACGTGGCCCCGCACGCCAAAATATTTAGAATTCATAAACCATTAGGCGAGAAATAATCGATAAAATAATTCAATCGAAAATCCCATTTTCGAAAAATATTCCAAAAAATCTTAATATCGACGAATAAAATATATTAATAAATTCCGGAAATCACCTCGGAAAGTAATTCGTCGAAAATCACTTAAATCATGATTTCAAATAAAAGCCATATATCGGAGATACTTATCAAAGGCTCAAAATCCATTCCCGAATCATAATTGAAAATAACTCATAATTAATCTTCAAAAATTTAATCGTATTCCCGAAAACAAGTAAATCAAACTCCGAGCATAATAAATTCGTATCCGAAATTTATATGGAAAAACAATCTCAAAATTATAATCCAAGACAAAATATTATGCTCGATAATAAAATGATAAATAAATTATTATTTCATGAAAATAAATGCATGCATCATTCTTAAAAATAAAAGTCCACTCACAGTATGCGGTCAATCCTGACGTCGCTCATGATTTTCCTCGTATGGAGACTCCTCTCGTCCTGTACGAATAGCATTCATAAATATATATATATATTTCACAGGACGGAAATTAACTTTACGATACTTAGAAATGGAAATTCAAAACATCCCCCTTCCAAAAATCCAACTCCTCAACTCTCCACAATATCCATCCTTAATACTCCAACATTAATCATTCATTGATGTAAGATCTAAAGTGAATTCGAAAGAAATTCGGCGATCGAATTCACGTAAATCAATAATAAACCATTTCTACTCAATTCGTAATTCCTCCGATTTCCACCAAACTTCATGTATCAAATTCTACAATCAACATAGGATTTATGGAACTAAAACTATAATTAAAACGCTGCTCTACGCGCCACCTACAGTGGCGGCATGTGGGGTCCACGCGCCGGCGACCACTACCTCCGATGACCACCAAATTCCGGCAATAACATCTACACAACAAGCCCAATCAACTTCCCAACTACAACATTAACCAATTTTACCTCGAAGTGGTCGAATCAAGCCGGTGAAGGAAAGCCCCGAAGCTTCAAGAACCCTAGAAATGCAAATCGTTAATTCGACCTCTACAATGCAAATTGGAATGAAATACTTTAGGGGAAATGATCTCCATCAAAAACCGAACCTTCGACGTTAACTTGGTGGCCGGAGGTGGCTGGAATTGCCGGAAATCGGCGAAACCCCAAACTGCAGCCGGAGCGAACTTTGCTTCGATCTGGAATTTCTCAGCCAAATCTCCAAAATCCCAGGTCACTAGGGTCTAGAGAGGGAAGAGGCGCTCCTGTGGTGGCCGGCTGCACGCCGGTTGGTGGCCGGAAAGTGTGGAATCGAAGGGAGGAAGAGAAAACCCGAAGGGAAGGGAGAAGAGTCGGGGGAGAGGAGAGAGAAAAAGGGGTGGGTTTCCGGTTTTGGAAACCTACCCGGGTAACTTTCCATATATATTAAATTTTTACCATGAACAGTAATTTTCGTAATTCACTCATAACTTTTGCATACGAACTCCAATTTTTACGTACCACATATGCCCGCGCTCGGTTTAACGTCCTCTACAACTTTCATGAAGGAAATTTTCTCAAATTGTTAACGCATAAAAAGTCAACTTCTAGCCACCTCCCTAAAAGATAAAACTATAACCACGAATGGTAAAACATAAAGTGATTCGTGCAACTCAGTAAAAGGGGTAAATCGGGTGTGGGGTGTAACAGACGAGAATGCCCCTCAAATTTTGCTACTTTGCTAACGCCGTAACGGCCAACAGTGTTTTAGGTACTAATGTTGGGTCGGGGTCCGAACTTCAGGTACCAAAGTGATAGTTTTGGAAATTTGGGTACAGAAATTCGGAGTCGGCCATAGTTTGGGTACTGTTTGTATTTTTTTCCCTTTTTTGAAAGGGGTTTGGAACTTAGCCTCACGCTCAGTTCCATTTATTATATTAATAGTAAAATTTGGCAACGGGGGGACATAAAACCTGAACCCCGTGCTATATCAAAATAATTACAATAATCCTTTTAAAAATTTGCGTGTTTCTTATGTAACTCTAAGTTTATAAGATTTTGTAAGTTAAGAGTTATTTTCTTAAAAATTTTAATGATTTTTAACGTTCAACACGAAACTTATTGATTCAGTTTTTATTTTAACATCCTCAATATGTTAACTTAACGGTTTTGCTAGGATAAATATACAATATGAGAAAGTGTTTTGCTAGGCCTAGACATGGGACGGTAGATGGGTCGAGTTATTCAACACAGTCAATTTGAGGAGTTTATGCGTTATAGACTATTACGACAAACATTAGAAAACACAAACACAACGATAATCGCCCACCAAACACAAATTGTCGTGGAAGAAAGATTGTGCCGAATACAACCCCAAGTCGTCTCCACACTCCAGTTGATGGTTGTAGGTTTGGAGCTTAATCATGAAGAACATGACACTTTCTTGTCATTGTGGCCGGTATTAATGGATTGAAACCCCACTCGATCCTGTCACTTCTTTTGAAATTGGAGACATGAAGAATACCAGAGCATACCAAGAAGAGTGGTGCAGAATGCTGCTCCATCATATGCATGGATAGCAAGCAAACCCACATCGAAAAAAGCAGAGAAAAGGGGACCATGTTACCATACATTCTGTACCAGTCTACTGGATTACAAGAAAAAGTCTAGCTCAAAGTAAAAAGGACGATAAGCATTCTCTCAGTGCCAAGGAAGGAAGAAGAAAAAAAATTGAGCTTCAAGGGTGATTGACTTGCAAGCCCATGTCTATTCATAAAGATCAGCAAAAGATTGCTCAATGCATGCTCCACTAGGTTTGTGAATTGTGATCGCTATCATTCTTGTCATTTGAAATGGACTTCAGCTTGTGGAAAGGTGAAGCCAAATTTTGGCACAGTGGGTGGTCTATATTTTGGGGTTGGCAGGTTTTTTCAATACCTAATTCCTGAAGTTCTCAGGTTAGGAGGGTCAGGATCAACCTGCCCTGACTTGAAAAATTAACGGATTAAAGTTGAACTCTGTAGACATGATAAGATAGTTGATTGAGAAAATTGTTGAGAGTGAGTTGCATTTTATCCCTTAACTTTACGATTTAAGCTTCTGGTTAATTACTTTTTCTGTTAATGTACAAAAGCATGTCCTAAAATCTATTCTTAATTGTCAAACTACAAACATTTTCTCCCAGGTTCATACTTCTTAGCAACATCTTGAAACACAACTTTTTCTTGCAGTTTCAAGCATGGTATCAATATCTCATATTCATATTTGAACCCCAGAATCCCAAATGAGATGACCTTAAAGTCAGAATGTAATAGATTGATTAATATCTCTGAAAGTATAATCTGTAACAATGATATATAGAAAAATTAACAAAAATTAAATAAAATAGAGCAATATCATTCATGTAGCCATGTCTCCAAGGCCCACAAACATCCTATATTTTGCCTAGTCAAGACAAAAGGTAAACATGTTTGATGGTTAAAAGAAATGAGAAAGGAATCCACAAACAAGGCATAAGATTTGTGCTTGTTTACATCATATCCCTAAGCAATAGCTACCTCCTACTGCATCTCCTCTGTTAGTGAGTTTACATCATTAACATTTCATTGTGGGGGAATCCATTGAAATATTATATTGGAAACTTTTAAATGATCTCAACAGGTCAACTTGAACCTCCCTCTCCCTAGTTTCAACTGGACCAACCACTGTAAAGTATTCCAATGGTGATCTTTTACTAAAAAGAGCCAAAAATATACTCATGATGTGATGAAGCACAGATGCTTTCAAAGCTGGAAACAGAACCTAATGATTATAGCTAAGCTGAGATTATTCAAATACCGCATTATTTATGGAGCTTAATCTAGCATTATCAAGCTTTATAGATTGGTTTTGACATTTCAATCTTGCTCGTACCATGATGCAAGTGAGATTTGAACACGTAAATTATTTAACATTGATTAAACCAAGGTGCCACAGCTCACCGACAGATTATCTAGCTATATAGATATGTTCTGAGGTTTCGATCAGTTAATATTCGAGTGCCATTTTTTCTGGTGTCCGAGTCACGTGCAGGAATCAGTGAAAGGTTCCAAAACCAAAGCTGAGGTGAGTGAAAGGCGTGTGTAGACCTCATGGCCGTTGCTTTTTACGTAGAGGACAAGCATAGCCAGCCGCTCACTCTCATTGACTTGTCATCTTTCTTATGGTTTAAGCTTCTTCATACTCACCATTTCTTTTTTCGACTATGATTGATTGCTAAGAACAACCGTTGCTTGTGCGTCTTTCGTGGTTTACTTATTTGATAATTTTCTGTGATTGATGTTTTATGGGTGGTATCATGTCTTATTAAGTCTTGTGATAAGACTATTTAGTTCGTTGAAGGATCAAAGTCGAGGTTTTATAATGCAGAAATTTAAATTAACATTCATCACATAATGTGATTGAATTATTGAAATGATTAGTTCACTGTAATATCATGATAGAAATTGAGGCATTCAATTTATTACTAAGAGGCGGAAAGACGCAAGATCTTAATATAATTGTCTAAACATCAATTTTTTGATATAGTTCTACGTTCTTCATCAGACTTTAGTAACCAAACAAACAAGACTAGAAACTAGAGAGCAACATATGAATTCTCTGGGGATACCCTCCATGATTGACATAGTAGTTATCAAATACAGTAGAGAATCTTAATGACTTTTACTCACTTAAATACTCAAGAAACACAGACCAGTGTTTTTTTTTTTTTTTTTTTTTTTTCTGCAGCTATCATTTTCTACTCGATGGGGGTGAGTTCTTTTTCTGCAGCTTTCATTTTCTACTTGATGGGGGTGATAGGTCCCACGAATGTTTCTCAAATGGTCCAATTTAATCACTTCAAGTGAAATAATTTGTTTAGAAATCATCATCAATAATTCATCATAACCAAGTTGCGGAAGAGAATCAAAGAGAAGAAGGGTTAATGATAAGGTCAGCAAGTAAAGCCAATGCCCATGATTTAGCCATTCTTGAATAAATAGTACAAGTTGTGATAAAACATTGTATGTAATCCATTGCCATATCCTAACTTGAAGCACTTTCTGCCAAGTTCTGCTGTCCTAGAACTTCTGAAAATCCAAATAATCAGGTTATTACTTTTACAAGTGGTTGATATATATAATCAATATAATCCGACATATTTTGACTACTAGGTGAATTTTCAGTGAGAAGATTTATGTATTTAATTTATGTGTTATTTGAACTTGTAGGCTGGGGACAAGAAATAAGAGGATAACATGTCTACCATTATTTGCTGAGCTGTGGGCTATATATATATATTAAGGAAGGCTACAATAAGAAGACACTGCACCAATTATTCTCATCTTTTCAATTGTATAGATTGAAGAGAAGGAGTAAAATAGATAACAAAGACCAAGGTGAGATCAGGAATGGATTCCCTTCTGATCGTCTTAATTTCCCAGTCTTGATTGTAGTTTTCCCTGTTGCTTAGCACATAAGCTAACTCCAAAATAGTTAAAATAAAGTGCAGATAGTAACAAAAGTGAGAGCTAGCCATGAACATGGACTTGGAAGCAAGGGAAAAGAAGGAGATTGAGAGAGAGGACATGGAAGAAGAGACCATTGAATCCGATGGTTCACTGGGGAGAATTGAGGCATGGACCGAGCAGCTGACAGTAAGAGGAGTCATTGCAAGCACAGTGATTGGAACGGTGTACAGTGTGATAGCCATGAAGCTAAACCTGACAACTGGGATTACTCCTAACCTCAATGTCTCTGCTGCTCTTCTCGCTTTCGTGTTCATCAGGACATGGACAAACCTGCTCTCGAAAGCTGGATATGTATCGAAACCCTTCACTAGGCAAGAGAACACTATGATACAAACATGTGCAGTTGCATGTTATAGTATTGCTGTTTCAGGTATTTGAAATCTTCTTTTAGTTAATTCACTTCTCTTTTCTTCTTATTTAGAGATATATAAATGTGGATTCACTTTTTATTAATATTTCTTAAACATGCAGGTGGATTTGGATCTTATCTCTTGGGATTAAACAGGAAGACATATGAGTTATCAGGGGTAAATACTGAGGGAAACTCTGCAAGTGCTGTAAAGGAACCTGCGCTTGGTTGGATGACTGGCTTTCTTTTCCTAGTTTGCTTTGTTGGACTTTTTGTCTTAATTCCTCTTAGGAAGGTAATAGTCATATAGTCTTTTGTTCAACTTCTTATCATAAAAAGAATTGAGAGCTTCTCTTTTATTTATGAAATCTTCATTTCTTCACATGCAGGTAATGATAGTGGACTTGAAATTGACTTATCCAAGTGGTTTGGCAACTGCTGTTCTTATCAATGGTTTCCATACTCAAGGAGATAAGATGGCCAAGTAAACATCTTTCGACAGCTCCTTTCGAACTCTCTCTTCTTAGAATCAAACCTCAACTAGTATTATAATCATTTTCAGGAAGCAAGTCCACGGGTTCATGAAGTACTTTTCGGTCAGCTTCTTATGGGGATTTTTCAAGTGGTTTTATGAGGCCTCAGAAAACTGTGGATTCTCACAATTCCCCACATTCGGATTGAAAGCTTGGAAAAACACGTATGGATTTTCGAGTAATTTTCTGTCTTATACTAGGCATTACTGTTCTTACTGACCTTTTGTAATTTGTCTTCTGAATGGCAGATTCTACTTTGATTTTAGCACGACTTTTGTTGGAGCAGGCATGATATGCTCCCATCTAGTGAACCTGTCTTTGCTACTTGGAGCTGTGCTCTCTTTTGGAGTAATGTGGCCACTAATTGGTCAGCTTAAAGGAAATTGGTTCCCTGAGAGTTTAGAGGAATATGATATGAAGAGTTTATATGGTTACAAGGTCTTGTCTCACTCATTATCTATATACTATTTTTTTTATCTTTCATCTCATAGTCATCTACTAACTGTTTCCCCACGATCCCTTTCTCAGGTATTTCTATCTGTTTCTCTAATCCTTGGTGATGGTCTTTACAATTTCATCAAGATAATGTTGTCAACCATTGTTAATATTCATGACAGATTGAAAAACAGGAACCTTCCAGGTATTATGAATTGTTTCGAGTTTCCTCTACTGATACTGATTTAGTAACTCTTCACCTACCAGGATTTAGTTGAATCTTTGTTAGCGGTGCTCATCGAGACACAGTAAAATAGTGACACTAATGGATACATTCTTCTCACTGCAGATGAGGATGGCAAGTTGAATCCCACTGAAGAGAAGCAAAATGAAATATTTATAAGAGAAAAAATTCCAATGTGGGTTGGAGTTGCTGGATATGTTGTCTTCTCCATCGTTTCTATTATAGCGATCCCCATGATGTTCCCCGAACTCAAATGGTATTATGTAGTCGTAGCCTACATGCTTGCTCCATCCCTTGCCTTCTGCAATGCTTATGGAGCTGGTCTTACTGACATAAACATGGCCTACAATTATGGAAAAGTTGCTCTTTTTCTGCTAGCGGCATTAACAGGGAAAGAACACGGCGTGGTGGCAGGGCTAGCTGGATGTGGTGTCGTAAAATCGGTTTGTTCCGTGGCTTGTAATCTGATGCAAGATCTCAAGACAGCGCATCTAACTTTCACCTCTCCTAGAGCAATGTTTGTGAGCCAAGCCATTGGCACCCTAATAGGCTGTTTAACAGCTCCTCTCAGTTTCCTCTTGTTCTACAAGGCATTTGACGTGGGAAACCCAAATGGAGAATTCAAAGCTCCTTATGCCTTGATCTACAGAAACATGGCAATTCTAGGTGTTGAAGGCTTCTCGGCTCTGCCTCGGCATTGCGTGCAGCTCTGTTATGGGTTCTTTGCTTTTGCAGTGATGGTCAACCTAATTAGAGATTTTTCACCGCCAAAGATTGGGAAGTGGATGCCGCTACCTATGGTCATGGGTGTGCCATTTCTAGTCGGGGCATACTTTGCCATTGATATGTTCACGGGGAGTGTTATCGTATTTGCATGGCACAGGCTTGACAGCAAGAATGCTGGGATGATGGTTCCTGTTGTTGCTTCTGGTTTAATTTGTGGAGAAGGGCTGTGGACTCTTCCTGCTTCAGTTCTTGCTCTGGCCAAAGTAAAACCCCCCATCTGCATGAAATTTTTGGGTTCCTAGAGTAGGCTTTATAAATTTGGTCACTGAGAAATGGGCAATAACACTAAAGCGATATACATGAAAGGGTAGAATTGTATCAAGTTTTTATCTCATACTAGACAGTAATAAAAGTTCACCTTGTCACTATCCACTTTGGTCGGTGATTGACCACCACTTAGCACTATTAATCAAAATCTTTTCCATCTTGTTTGATGGGGTACACAGTAGTTGATGCAATCAAATTGATAAAGAAAAATCGAAGAGAATGAGTTTGAGATTTTGGAATATCCATCAACAAGCAATCCCGATGAAATGCAAGTATTTCGGGGTACAGATATGACATTGGAAATAGAAAAGGAAGAAGCAAATGCTAAATGAACCTTATCCTAAAAAACCTTCTCTGATTCTGTAGATAAAAATTCTATTCAACGCGTCCACAGTTTACAATATACATATTTTATTTGAACAAGCCGTTGTTGATGTATCACTCGGAGCAAAATTAAGAAATTGGTGGTAAATTAAAGGAAAAGAAAATCACCCAGTTATAATACCTGCCAGAACATCACTCTTACTCCGTGCATAAATTGTGTAAACTAGACGGATTGCATCAAGCCATCCATCAAGGAAGTCCCATGAATCAGCAATCTAGAGGTTGATGAAAATTCACATTAGAAGGCACACTCTTTCTATACAAAATGCAATGCTTTTGGTTCACTTTTTATGTACTTCACATTACAACAGCAGAATTACAATGATGTGTTGACAGTTGACATCATTAGAGAACCAAAGAAAAGCTTGCACTGTATAATCATCACTTAGACTAGAGCAGAAAGAATATTTTGGAGCTGGTCTTGTAAAACAGAAGATATAAGAGCAATAAGAATTGAATGCATGAATGACCAACTGAATAGTGAAGCTAACATTTTAACTACATCCTAATTGATTATCTGTTGCTAAAACCAAGGCCTATCACCTAAAATCAGTATGATCATCTTCTTCTTCTTCTTCTTTTTTAATTTTTTTAAAAATATTTAATCAAAGTTGCTCACTTTGACCAGCCATGATGATTAATTCTCACAAAAAATGAAACAGGATTGACTTATTTATAGATAGGACCAGAAATGGAATAAAGATCTACCCTATTTGTAGGAACTCAAACACCGTCGAATTCAAAGTGATAATGACATGCAAAAGTCGATATGGCTTCTCTATCCGAATAAAGATTTAACTTTTTACGTAACAAAAGGTGAGATCTTACCAGATAGACAGGTCCATGAATTGTATCAATGCAAAGTCCTGCACCAGGTGGTAAAGTCAGATCACCACATGCTGAAACAGAAACGATATCTGGAATATTAACTTTTATAGCTGTATCTCCTGATCTTCCGGAGCCACTTAGGGGTACGTGCTTTTGGTCACCTTTGCTGACCTGCTGAAGGGATATAGATAGAGGTTTAGGTGTGCAGGTAATTTTCTTTTCTTAATACACTATAAATAAATAGAGAATTATGAATCAAAATAAAGAATTACCTGTTGAAGCCCTTCATGGTTCAAAATAAATTGTGATCGTTTCCAATCACTGTGAGGTGCAATTGGTTTCCCTACTGGTGGTGCAGTAAGATATCCGACTTTAAGATATGGCAGAGGAAGCTGTAACAAAGGTTACCATCATAAATAAAACTTCAAAAACAGTTGAGAAAGAAACATTTACTGATAATGAAAAACTACATTGGGTAAGGATTTAAAATGAACAGGTCCAAGTATCGGGGATCAGAATAATCAAATAAGAACCAGTTATCACAGACAAGAGACCAATTTAATAACTGATTAAAAAAAGATTTACATAAAAGAGTAGAAACTTCATTGAATAGATTGGTATTAATGCTTACCATGGATCTCACCAGCCGCAGAGCACTAGTGTAAACCTGAAAGTAATTCGCATCACAAAAAAGCGTAGCATAAGAACTACATATCCTTCAATATCAAAACCAGACTAACACAGAAATATTGAAATGAACTGGTGCTATTAATATTTATGATGACATTTACCTAGTTGCATGAAACTTTGAAACTATGAAGCAGGTGCTCATGTCAATATCAGTTTAGCTAAAGTTGATTGAAGAAAAGGATGAGATGCTTACATTGTAATTTGGTTTCAGAGCATGAGCAGCTGCAATGTAGATAGCTGATTGACTGTATAACTCATTAGGTGAAACTTCTTTGGGATTTCCAGATCCCCCAGTTCTTAGTGTATCCTCCGCCAATCCATACTGAAAGAAAGAGTAATACCAATTTGGTAAATCAAGTAACAACTTAGATGAGATTATTAGATAAGAGGAATAGTGATGTCTTGTTATCCTATAGAGCAAACTAAGAAGCTGTTTGATAAAGTAAAAAGTGCATTATCCAAAGCTAGAAAGGATAACTCAAACTTACCAATACAGTTCCAAGGTTGTAAATTGCTCGATGGAAATCAAATTGCAACTGAATAGCTGCCCGGAACTGCGCCAGAAGAAAGCGAAATTAGTCAGTATAAAAAATAAGGGACTTAGATATGAAATTAATTTGTTAGTTCCCTCCACATTTATCCAACCGTTCTGATGTCTTGAAACAATATCCTACCTTACTGATTGCACTTTTTACGATCGATTGCTTTTCTCGTGCAGGCACAATTGCGCTGAGTTCCTAAATTGCATAATCACATATAAGAAATCAGAATGGAGTGAATATCACAAAACATAAATACATGTAGAGGAAGACAAAAGTCAGTTAAGAACTTAAGAAGGCATGCTAACAAAACTAAAGATACCTGCAGAGCAAGTCCCCAGTTGTTAAGTGCCTGAAATATATATCACATGGAGTTAGTATTAGGGAATGAAGGAAACAAATATATTTTTTCTTTCATCAAATCAGAAGGGTTTTAAAACAATTTCTCTTAGAAATCATAGAATGGAATAAGTCTAATTCAATGATTTTTGAGTCATACCTGGGGACTGTTCCAGTTCAGCAAGACAGCGTTTTCATAATTTTTTGTGGCCTGCACATCAAATTGAAAAGGTAAAAACCATTTCACTTATTTGACACTTTTTTATAGAATAAATTCAAGCTATGATGTGAAGAATAAATAAGCCCATGTGATACTAGCACCATCATATATAAAGATTTAAGCTCACAAAGGTCACCTACTCCTGACTCCCAACATCATAATAAATGAGAGAGCATATATGAAAACAGCAGTGTTCATCTACAATATTTACTAATGTATTTTGAACAGTATATTTGGAATCCAAATTCAGAGTTGTCAAAATAGGTATTAAAAAACTAACTAGGGCAGTAATAATTTTTATAAGACAGTGCACATAATAGAAGTCTACAATCTTGCGAGGCTCAAGTACTGAAATTTCACTCTAACCTGCTTCCATAGTTCTTCAGCTTCCTTTGTACGACCACGCATTTTTGCTCGATCAGAGATTGCAATAGCCCAATTATAGAAAGCCTGGAGTAATGATGACATTATTGTCACATGTCAGATGAATAAGACAATTAAAAGCTCATCTACCTATATATAGACACCAATGTATCTGCTAGGTGTTAGCTTTCTAAAGTCCTATCTTATCCCTTTTCAATCGCTAATATAACTAGCTATATTAATAAGGGTATGGAAACATACATCATGAAGTGTTGGGCACAGATGGGTAGCCTCATCATATTTTTTGCAAGCCTCCTCAAGCAAAGCATCTTTAGAAGGAGATGTAGAATCAGGACTAACGTTATCTGCACTTTCCTGCATGGCAAATGAGGACCATTAGAGTCTTAGACATAGTTAATTTGCTCTAACGCACTAAACAGTGAGACAAACCATTCTTAAAATTAAGAACTTCTGGTTGAAATTTTAAAGCGAAAGAATAACTAGATACTGTTTCTATTAGAAAAGTATACAAGAGTCACAAGACAGTATTTCATACCTGAAGAACCAGCGCCCAATTGTATAGTGCATCATAATCATCTGGATTTCTCTCTATTGCACTAGCATACCTACAGAATTCAAATGCAAGTTACAATTTCGTAAAACCAAGACTTCAAATTAAAGAAAAACGTTCTGGTTGCAAACATCTCACAGTTACACACTAAAAAGTAGACAGTGTGATTACGTACATTGCTAACACTTTGAGCTTTGTTTTCAGAAGTAAACTAATATATTAAACTGTTACGAGCCAACATGAAAAGTAACAAGGAAGCAATAAAAGGACAGTACCTCTTGGCTGCAAAAGTAAGGACCCGTTGGCGAGATCGACCATCATCATCGGTGCCTGTGACACTATTGATCAACTCCATTGCAGCATTGTTGTGCTCTTGTTGTTGTTGATGTGGGGTTTCTTCACTGATGCATTCAAAGTCACAATGTGAATAAATGGTATAACAAAGAAAACCAAGTCATCCACCAGAATCATTCAATGCCCAGTTTTCATCTTTCTTCTCCTCCAGACACAAATATCAAAGCTAGAACTGATCATTTTCGTCGAAAAATGCATCACACATTCACACCCAATTTGAAGTTGAAAGCTAAATCGTTCTATGTACGAACCTAAACTTATAAATTTCAAACACAAAGATTGAAAATTGGAACAATATGAACCAATTTTCAAGCTCAACAAACACAATTACACAGAAGGAAACGAATATGATGTGAACCTGTGGCTGTAACTGTAAGGCGAGCTAGATTCATTAGCAGTCTCATTTCCTTGGTCATTTTTCAAGCCATTAAGCAACTCCCTCATTGTGAACGTTCGGCTCCCTTCGTCGTCTTTCTTCAGCTCAGGCCGCGAAGTCCCTTCGGAACTGGATTGGATCGGCGTCGTGGTTTCTTTGGCATCCTCCACCGTCGGATCTGCAGCATCGATCACCACCGCTTCGGGTCGGGGTTGTAGCTCCGGTTGAACTTCAGGCTCTGGCGCTGGTGCTGGTGCTGGTTCGGCATCGGGCACGAGGAGGACTGTTTGTGATTCGGGTTGGGCTTCCGGATTTGTAGTCGGGTCGGGTTGGAGTCCGTTTTGGGACGGAGGGTCTTCGGCGGGTGTGGACATTGTGAGAGATCGGAAAAGCGCTCAGATTTGTAAGACTGATCCGGCTGAGTGAGAGACAAGAGAGGAAGGGAAGAATCACAAGTTTAAAACCAAGCAGCTTTAATTAAGGAGGAGGAGAAGAGTATAAACTATAAACGGACTTGCGTCCACCTCATTAACACCGTTAAAAACAAATTAATAGGTAACTATTCCCTTTTTAAGCTAAAGAGGAAATAAGGCAAATTACCAACAACTACAATTCCAAGGGAGTAGTTCCCATGCGGCCAAACTTTTCCTATAAAGACAAAAAGGGTACTATCAAGTGCTAATTACTCCTTGGTTTTCTATTTTCTTGTTGACTTTTAGAAACAACCTTCGTTTCAAGCTTTTAGAAAAAAAACAAAACTAGCCTTCAACATGCCAACGTTTTTCACCTAACGGCTCCCTGCCTAACGGTTACTTTAACAGGCGGAATCACTGCTGCTTGTCTTAATCTTAGGTTTAAAACTGGGTTTTTTTCTTTCTTTCTGGTAAACAATAGACCGAAAACTTCAGAATTTTAGCAAGATAGGATGTAAATAACAGACAGATAGGTTTATTAAGATGTTATATAAACATAACTAACAAATTGATAAAACAGATGGGCATCTGATTTTAATTATTTAAATATAAATACATGCTAGAGATCCAGAGCCTCATTCTTAGGTAAACAGCAAAAGCTGCTTAGCTCTCCATAAGAATGAGCGGATACTTACTTGAAAACAGAAAGCATACTACTTAGGAAGGAAATAGCACACTGCTACTTGGCTTTCTTACTTCTTGAGAGAAGACTCTTCTGCTCAATTTTCTGATGCCTACAACTGAAGCCTAAGCTCCTTATATAGGGAGCGGAACTCAAACTAGAATTCAAATTCACAAAATGTACAGAACAACTCCGTGATTTCTGCTTTCCTGAGTGCTCCTGTTGGTGGAGGTCGGACGGGGAAAAGCAGATTCATTTAGGTGAAATGTTTTTCACCTTCTTCTTTTTGAAAAGCAAAAACGACCTTTGGGAAAAGTCCAAAAGTGCTTTCGGTGTTTTCTACACCTGCTGCTTCACATGTTCTCGTCTGTTTCTGAATTATGACCAAAGACAAAGGAGTTGTTATCTGTCTGGGCCATTCTGACTGTTGTTGCGTTATCCTCGACGTCTGTATCAACATACATTTTGTAGTGGTTGTCAGTTTCGAGTCTTTCTACCCACTGCATGCATGCCATTGTAGAGTCTATCTCTTTTCTGGTGAGAGATAGGAACATGTCACTGCTGACTACGTCAGGATGATCGTAAGCAGTGATAATTGTTTTTTCTCCTGTTGCCAGGAATGTATTGTTGACGTCTTCAGAGATGATATTCTTAATGTATTCTAGGGCCATGGCCTTCATCCATGGGATGCTTGAGTTTGGCTGGCCATTGTACCCAACACAGGCGGGCTGAAGATATTGTCTTTGAATAATTCTCACATAATGATACGGAGAAATATATTCAACCTCACCATTTGCCTTTTTGACCCATTCCGGAGGGGTGGATCTGAACTTCAAGCGAAGTGTACAGTCATTTTTTCTTATGTTTTTGATTGTGTTGACAAGGATTGGAGGCAAGCCTCTGAGATCATCATTAGTTTTAGTCCACAGATTATGGACAAAACCATTTTCAACAAGCCAAAGCTTGTGTTCTTGCGGATGTTCACTCTGAACATTTACCAGGTATCTTCCAACATAAGGTCCTGCAATGATGAAGAGGGTTGGAGGAACTCGATCTTCAGAATTATGGCTTCCTATCAGACAATGGAATTCATGCCAGTCTGATTCTTTGAGTGCTATGATAGGGATCCTAGCACTTTCAGGATCTTCTAAGAAGTGAATTTTTTCTTTCTTGACAACACTCTGCTGTGATTCTTTGAACTGTGGTCTTGCATTCTCGTAAAGTTCTTCAGCTAATGCAAAGAGGGCTGGAAACATTAGACCACTGCTTCTTTCCTGAAAGGCAAATAAAAGATTGTCCAGAATTGTCTTCTGGTGGTAAGCTAATCTCCTGCCAGTTCTGAACACAGGAGTCTCGAAAGTTCGAAGTTCATAATTGAAAACATTTATTACTTCAGTTGGAGTAGGTTTGCTTTTTGGCAAAGCAACAGCCGTCAATGGTCTTGATGAGCCTTTACCGTCTGCCGTTTGAGACGGGCTAGCCAATCCTTTACCCTGGGATTGATCAGTTGTGGCTAAGCCTTTTGGACTTAGCAGGAATCTCTTGAGGATTTTTTCTTTGGGATCCTCATTGGTTTCATGTTCTTTCCCAGCTCTTCTGCTTCTGGGATTGCGACCTTCATCGTTGTCGTCATTTCTCCTACTGAACATGGCTAATTCCCTTGTTAAGGCGTCTGGAAGATAGTTCTTGTTTCCTGCAATTAATTCAACAACATAATCATATTGGTTAAGGAATAATTGCCAGTTAGCTAGTCTTCCTCTATCAGCAGCTTTATCAAGTTTGAAATTTTTGAAATTCTTTACTCTGGCACAATCGGTGCGGACAGTAAAGGGTTTTCCAAGGAAAGCTGGAGAGTTTAAACTTGTTTTCTTAACAGCCAAAATTTCTTTTTCCCCTGTGGGATAATTCAGTTCTGCAGGGCTGAACTTGCCACTACAAAATTTACAGATCTTTTCAATGTTAGTTCCAGGCGCTTTCGCCAGAACCACACCAGACCAATAATTATCGCTTGCATCTGTTTGGAGGATAATTTCATCATTCTCTTCTGGTTGTTGAAGAGGAGGGAGGTTTTTGCAGAGATTTTTTATCTGCTTCACAATTTTTTCATCGTCTTCAGTGAAGTTCCATTTTCTTTTGGAACTTGTTTTAGGAGATAACATTGCTGTTAACCCTGATATTTTTGGGATAAAATCTCTCCCATAATTAATGACACCAAGGAATCTCTCTAGACTCTTAGCATCAGGAATTCTATCTGGGAATTTCCAGATCTTCTCAAGGATATGAGGTTGGAGTTTTATCACTCCATTTTTTATATTTATTCCTAGGAAATCAACTTCATCAAGAATAAAGAAGATTTTATTTTCACCTAGGATGATTCCATGCTGAACTATCAGCTTTACAACCTCGTGGAGGTGTTTCATGTGTTCTTCTCTGTTTTTGGAGAAGACAAGAATGTCATCTATGTAGACGACGCAAAACTCCGCAACATGCTTGAAGATATTATCCATTTTTCTCTGGAAGATTGAGGGAGCTTGCTTTAAACCAAAAGGCATCACTAACCATTCGTAATGTCCTTGTGGTGTTCCAAATGCAGTGAGAGGTACACTCTCAGGATGCATTTTGACCTGCCAGAAACCCAACTTTGCATCGAATTTTGAAAAAACTTTAGCTCCTCTGAGCTGGTTGATCAGTACTCTTACTTGAGCAATTTGATAACCGTCTTTGACAGTCTTTTTGTTGACATCTCTGTAGTCAATTACCATTCTAGCTTTTCCTCTTAGATTTTCTGCATGATTTCTCACGTAGAAAGCTGGAGCATGATGAGGGCTAGTGGACGGTTGAATTAATCTCTTGTTCAGGAGATCTTCAATGTCCTTTCTGAATTCTTTCTGGTCTTCCTCTTTGTACTGAGGAATGGCTTTGACATGACAGATAGCATTCATGTCATGTAATCTCAATTCATAGACCACTGGGTCTTTTTCCCAAAACTTCTGGGGGTCTACATCGATGTTTTGCTCGAGTAGTTTCTTGATTTTCTCAAGAGTGGGAATTTTCTGAGACTCAAGCTTATTCTGAAAGTGCTTGAGGTTATGCTCATGAATGAAACTAGAGCTTCTTCTTCTTCACTAGTTTCTTCTTCTTCTTCTTCAGAAGTTTCTTCAACGAGTAATACTTCTTGTTGTTTGATTTGGAGTATGGGTTCAAATTTGGGTTTGTAGAGGGTAAGATCACCACTATTCTGTTGCGATCTCTGGTATTGTGTAGTAAAGTTTGGACCTACAATACTTTTGGCCTGAGTAAGCCTATCAGCCCAGAACACCCGTTCTCATTTCCTGAAGCCTATTGCTTCTTCATCCTGAATAAATCTCTGTTGGAGAATGAAATCATTTCCCAACAAGAAATCTGCGCCTTGGCCTTCAGATTGCCAGACGTTGTGGATGATAAATGTTCCTCCACCAATGGTGATCTGAACATTTTTTGCTACTTTATTCATGGTGAGATGGCTTCCATCGAAAGTAACACCAGTAGCTGTTTTCTTTTCTTCTTTCCAGAGTTTTTCAGGAATTGCAAATCTTTTTGCAACTGTAAATCCTGATCCATTATCTACAAAGGCATGTAGATGATATTTTTTGTGATCAGGGAATTTTAGTCCAATCTCTATGTAGTTGCTGTATCTACTCGTAGAGACGACTTTTGATTGTTGAAGCTCATTTTCTTGAGCTTGTTCCTTAGGAATGAATGGCTTGCATTCTTCTGGAACAATTTCTGGTGGTTCGACCAGTTCAAAATTTAAATTTTCATCGGTTTTTTCTTCATCGATGATTTCTTCCTTCTTTTTTGAGGAAGATGGTTCCATAATTTTTTGGAACAAAGTTTCTACTTCTTTCTCTTTTTGTTCAGAGAAATATTATTCATATTCTTGTTCAACCAGTTGGCTGACAAGGCCATTCTTGGTTTTTCTTCTTGCTTCAGCTATGAAGCATTCTTTGTGATAAGTCTTTTTTGACTCTTCACAAAACATAGGGAGACCATTCTTTTCATGACATAAGCAGAAGTCACAAACGAATGTACCAGGGTTCACCTGATAAGAAGACATTAACGATTCTGTCTTGCTTTCTTCCCAGTTTTTGATTTTCAAAACATTCATTTGTCTAGATTCGAAGTACTCTACTTCAGAATCTGTCTCAGACTCAGAAGAATCTTCTTCTTCAGACCAGGCAGAGTAAACTGACATGTCGTCTTCTTCATCATCAGAATAGGCGATTTCGTAGCCTTTCATATTTGCAGATTCTACTATGAGCTCATATTCTTCAAAGAGAGCTTTAGTAGATCTTTTACCCTTTTCCGGGCATTCATTGGCATAGTGCCCTTCAGCTTTACATAACCAACATCTGCAAGCTTTCTTGCTGGGTTGTTGTTGTTTATGTTGATGACTATTCTTCTTTTTCTTGAAGAATTTCTTTTTTGGATCTTCATCCTGTTGTTTCTTGTAATTGGAACTTTTCTTGAATTTCCAATTTTTTCTCTGATTACTCTTTTTGAATTTTTTAGAGTAATACTTTCCTTTCTTTTTTTTGTAAAACTTAGATTCATGACATCCCCAGTTGGTTGGCACATCCAATATTCCATAACAAAAATTTTCAACTCCTTTGAGTTGTTTCTTGGCCATCTTAGCTCTAAGATTGGCTTTACATTGTTCTTTTAGTAATTGCCTGATTCTGTCTGCAATTCCTCCAACTGAAAATCTTTCAATTGGTTTTTCAGCTATGCTTTCTCTCACAGCTGTTCTCCATGGTTCAGGGAGTTTTTTGTGCAACAAGTTAACTAAATCAGTGTTCTCTAGCTCACCAATTGTACAGTAATATTCTTGAAATTCATTCAAGTATTCTTCAAAATATCTCATGTCACAGATTTTGAGAGCATAGATATTTGATTTGGCCGTTTCTTTAGCCTTTTCACTCAGATTTGAAAGATTTCCACAGAACTGATCGTACAGGGGTACTGCAAAATCATACGGAGATTTCGAAGCTTTGATGTCTTCCAGCCATTCTTTTCCTCTGGCTGTCTCTTTGAAAGAGAAATAATACCTTTTAGCTACTCCTGTGAGAGTAGTTTCAAAGTACATCTGAAGATCAGGGGCTTCAAATTTTCCAAGGGTAAGAGCAGATGCCATCATCAGACTATCTACCCATTGGTCAAGAGTTTTTCTCTTGTCTAGAGCTTTATCTAAATCTAGCCAGATACCATAGTTAGAAATTGGTACTCTGGGTATCTTATCTTCTGGGACAAACCTTTGAGAATTTCTTTCTCCATTTCTACCCGTAGGGGCTTTCTGTATAGGGAGTTTCACCTTTCCATTTTCTCTAGTGATGACAGTTTTGCAGCTTTCTCCTTCTTCCATTTCAACATCTTGGTAGGGAAGGAGTTTTCTTTCCTTTCCTGGATTGAAGTTTTTCATTTCCTCGATTAGTTTTTCTAATCGTTCAGGGTTTTCGCAGAGTTCTGCTTCTTCATAAAGATCATAGAGCTTTTGTGCTCTAAGCATATTAACTGGTCTGTTTAGATCAGCTTCTAGGTCTTCTTTAGTAATTGGCTCTTCAATAGTGGGTTTCGTGCCACTAGTACTAGTTTCTCTAGTGCTATAGCTTCTTCTGAGAAGATTTTTGTTTATCCTGATATTCTCAGGACAGACATCACTTTTTCTGTGATTGTCAAAATTTAGACTGATTTCTCCAGTCTTTCTGCTTTCATAAATTTTAGCTTTTGCACTTTCTGCTGGTAGCTTCGGACCAGATAACTTCCATTCAATAGGAAAAGTCACTTCATCCCAAGTAACTTTGTGAATTTGTTGTGAATGGTTCTTCTGGCTGGTGAGGAACCCAGTAGTTAGACCAGGGATATTTGATATCCTTGTCTTTGGCTCTACGGTGGTGCTCATCAATTTATAGTATATTCTGTATACTATCGCCAATTCTTGCATATCATTTTTCATAGATATGCCATCTGTCTTGACTCTCAGTCGGAGACAGTGGGCTGCATCTTTCAAGCTGGCAGAGAAATTTGGGAAGCAGTTGAAATATGCCACTTGGTTGCACAGAGATGCTTCAAGTGTTCCCAACAGACTAGCTTGAAAATCTGTTAGTCTATTGTCTTGTAAGACACATAGAACTGAACAGTTTATGCCTTCTCGAGCTAGAAGTTTTATGCCTACTTGGACTGCTCCAATATGCATAAATTGATAATTTTTTGATCTCGCTCTGGCAACTTCAGCAGGAGTGATCATCAAAAGATCTGTTTCTCCTGATGTGGAGGGGGTTGTGAATTCCAATAGTTTGAAATGATGGCTATCCATCAGGTCAAATGTTCCCCTTTTATAGATCTGTTTGAAATCTAGCTTTGGAATTGAGGAGTTTTTTACCTCATGCTCGATTTCGTTATATTCGAATTCTTCAGCATTTAGGAGTTGTACTCCTTTCTTTTTCCCGAAGATGCTCATCATGTTAACATCTCAAGTTTATTTCGGATTTTCATACCGAATACTAGTAGAACTAGTTGATGGATCTAGAAAAATCATATTTGGAACATGATTCTTTTCTGGTCTTTCTAATGGTTTGAATCCATTAGCTTTCTTTGTTTTTACTGTAGGCACTTTCTTGTCCTTCAGTATATTTTTCATTGAATCCAGCGTTTTTTGCTGTTCATTGATTTTTCTACTAACACTTGTTAGTTTTTCTTCTTCCGTTTTTGGAAGATCTTTGATATAATCCAATTTGTTTTCCAATTTTTCTAATTGGTGGAGTATATCAGGTAATTTTTCTAGATGGTTTTGACATCTAGATAATTCTTTCTGCAGGTTCTGATATTTTTCATCAGAGGATTTTAATAGAGAATTCAGTTTCTCTATTATTAAATCAGAAATTGTCCCCATAGGGGATTCCCCTGCTGAGCTCTTTGCAAACTCTGATATCAGTGATTTGCGGATCTAACCAATGCTCAAATAATCAAGAGGTTTTTGTTCCTCTTTAAGCATATATAAGAGACTTTCAATCTCTTCTTCTACTTTATAGATTCTTTCTTGGATTCTAAAGATGATATTCCAGTAATCTGGAGTTTCTCTTTTTAGATTTTCTCTAAGGTGTTTCAATTTTTTCAGTTTTTCTCTTTCTTTCTTTAATTCTTTGCTAGTGTTGTTACAGATAGCAACTAATTCAAGTCTATCAGCGATTGAAATGATGAATAGTAAAACGTACTGTTTACCTTTAGAAATAGAGGATGAATTCTAACAACTGCAGTTATAGTTAAACAAATAAATTCGAGATGGGCCCACCACGTTTCATCAAAGAAACAGAATAAAACATAAGAGATAGTAGGAACAAAATACACTTAGAATAAACAAAAGAGGAAATTTGAAAAAGAGTGGGGGTATAAAGGTCTCTTCATGACAAAGAGTGAGTTTTTGGTAAATAGTTTTCTGAAAATGTATCTAGTGGTAATTATCTAAATAAGTAAAGACATTTTTCTCTACAAGTCTCAAGTTCAAGTCTTCTACTACTCTCAATCTTCATGTGATCAGGACATTAGGTTAAAGGAGTTTTGCGATTAAAGTTCAAATCTCTCATTTTTTGACATCTAAATAAAATTATTATATAATTACGACTAAGACTCAGTTGATGAGATTTCAAAAGAATTTTTTTTATTACAATAGTAAATGAGATCTCAAGTTCACATCTCTCATTTTCTAAGATTAAAAGATAGGATTCACTTCAAAAAAAAAAAAAAAAAAGGATAAAGAACTTTGCGAGTGAATTACGCACATTTACCGACACTACACTATGATTTAGTTAATAATAGGTTGCAGTAATCAATTTTTACATTAAGATTTGTTGTGGTAAAGGGAGGGTGAGTGGTAAAAGTTTCGTTAGTATAAGACCTCTTAGTTGCCTCTAGGTTCCATTTTGCAATCTATATATCCCCCAAATATATCTGAAATGGCTGACAATGGTACTTGTTGGAAGCATTCCAAAGGCTTTTATGTATCTTATTGAATTGGTGAAGGGCACAAATCAGTGAAAGCCTGCGAGGATATGTAAGCACTAGTAAGTGATTTAAGTCTCAACCAGAGTCCCATACAAAGCATATCCAAACGCAAACGCATGGTTATTTACTAAATGTCAAGTGTTAACACCACTCAGAAAAGCCCCCAGTCAGAATGCTCGGAATTACTAAATCTGCTTTTGCTGCCACAATCACTCCGATGAGCATCAGAGTGCGGGCAACACATTATAAATCCCATAATTTTAGTTCAATACAGAAATTGCTTTTTAAGCAGTGTGAAAGTGGCCTTGAGATCCCTTCGTTTGAATGGGAACCTCAAGTGGTGCAATAACAACTAAAAAGAAAAGGGAACGGGGAATCTGGGAACAAATAAGAGAGCAAAGAAAACCAAACCCCCTCGCAGTAGTTCTCTAAATCTTGTCATTAAGGGTTACCACCAAATCATGAGCATCGTCTAAAAGCTTCCAAACATCCAGACAGCCAGCCATGCTATTGCACTCCCTCATGATCTCTTCCATGCTGCTGTACTTCTCTACTATCAGCTTCCTTCGCTGCAGCACACATGCCGCTATTGCATACAGCAAGAGATCGTCAGTGGGCGGGGCTCTCAGCCTCATCCTCCCCCAAGCAGACTTGGCAATTCCCGCCCTGATTGCAGCCTGATCTGCCCACATTACCTCCCAGAGGCAAAGTGTTTGCTCAAAGCTCAACTCCCTCCTGAAGAGAACCACTACCATTCTATACACAAAAAAGCAATCCTCTGCTTGAAGCTTCTCCAGGTGTCTATAGAGAGTAACATCTTTGCCCTTGATAATCTTAGAAATAATGCTAAGCTGCCTCCGAATCCCAGCCTCATCCAGCCGGAAGTTATGCCGAGCCTTTTTCATAAAACCCACAAAGCACCAGAAGGCTTCATCGTCCTCTTCCATCACTGAGATGATAGGAGTAAGTAGATCGCTCATCCCTTGGCAGTAACCAATTTCAGGATCATACAGAGCATAGGCTTCCAGGATTGCAACCAGGCGAGCAGCATGAAAAATCCTGCATGGCTCCAAGTGTTCATAATCCTTCATCCCGACATTCTCAGCTAATCGATGTGCCTTGATCTCTGAGACATCAGCCTGAGAGGGTGAATATATTATCCATTCATCATTTGCACGCACAGCATCGAGGCGGATGATTCTCTGCCATGTGGCATAATCTTCTGCTGTGTAGGATTTGCGCCTGTTTTCTGTATTGGAGACAGAGGAGTTTTCCTTAGCATTGTCATCAACACAATTCTCTTCAGTTCCTTCAGTAGTAAGTAAAGGTCGAGTGATATCAGCATCTTCAGATGAATCAGAATCAGTTGATTCTGTGTCACCTGCAGAGGCATCTTCACAGGTGACTCCACTCTTCTCACCATCTCCTTCGCATAATTCAGACATCTGAACAGCTTGATGGCTGGCAGCGTATTTTGTATCCTCGGGCAATTTGCTTCCTGCCTCAGTTGAAAATGATCCCCTGGAACTTGTAACATCCCCTGGGCCAGTGGAATCTACAACTTGACTAAACTCCCCACTGCCCTCATTGCTACTGTTTCCAGAAGTTTCTTTTAACTTAAAGCTCTTTTCGCTTTGTGTTAAAAGCCTCCGGCATTGTCTCCGCAAGTCCTCATATTCTCTTCTGAATTACAAATAGAAAAAAGAATGTTGACAAGGTGAGGAACGAAAACACACAGAAACAAGCAAGGAGAGGGGAGCTGACAGGGAACATGACATAGAAAAATTTAATCGGGATCACAAATGCACACATAGGAAGAGGACAAAGAACTGAATGACAATACCTTTTCTGAGTTTTTACAGATTCTCTTTCTTCCTTAGAACTGTTCACGTCATAGCTGTTGATCAAAAGAAATTCAATGTCAATATATCAGCAAAGATCAACCAGCAGTGAAAAAGGACAGCCAAAAATTTTGAGCTCATGAGAGAGAGAGAGAGAGAGAGCACATTTTGCGAAGTCCATTTTTCTCAGATACTACTACTACAGCATTAAGGTTCCACTTTTCTTTATACCAAACTAGAATTACGGTCCCAACTATTGGTACCCTCACAGCAACAAAACTAAGCTGGACAAGTAATGAAAAAGCACAATAAATTAATAATGCAAGTAGAAATTACCTATTATAACCAAATACCATTCACCTAATGCAGATTTCTATGACCAAATGCATGAGCATTAATCCTCTAAATTATAAATGAAATGGTTAAACATACTGTGGTTCTCCGTTGCTCCCTAGTATACCAAATCTTTGGCACTTACGAAATTCACAGGAACCAAGTTAAAACCAAAATGGTGATTATAAACCCATGTGCATGTATTCCCAAGCACTCAGAAAATACAAGATAGAACACAACAGATTAGACTAGATAATTTAACTGGTTGATAGATGAAAAGCCGATCATTATTCAAGATCAAAACCAGCAAAGATCCATAAATCAAGCATTCCACAGAACTAGAAAAAGTAGCAGTAACCAATTCTTAAAACATAGGTAAATCTTTCTCAAATAATCTGTCCAGAACACACAACAAAATCAAGTATCGGTAAAATACTTACACTCCAAGGAGGAAAGGCCACACTTCAGCTCGTATACTTGGATCAACACCCTGCATTGGAAAATAATTAATTAATATCCAATAGTTGTAGCACTTAAGTTACTAAATACTGAAAGCCAATTTTGACACTAAAAAGAGAATAGAAGAAAGAAAAAAGGTCAATCACATACTCCACTGCGAACTTTTTTTAAGAACTTGACACCACCATCAGTGAGTTTCCCTTCTGGTGTAAAGAAACTTTTCCATTGTTTAGGTAGAAGTGCGTGTTTTTTTCTCCTTCGCGACCAGGGTGATTTAAGACTGCCCCTGAGAAAACAGCAAAACAAAACATATTAGTTTTCACCTTTCACTAGGAGAGGATATTAAGACAAACACAACCAACAATCCAAAGTGGTATACAGAGCATGTGAGGTGCAATTCATCTATCGAAACAAGGCCCATTAGAAAAGCAGCAAGTACAACATTGCTACCACAGAGAGAGAACAAATTCGGACAATACAATTTTTATGACTAAACAGAATATCCATGATGAAGCATATGTTTATATGAATCAGAGACAATGAAATGGAATAAGGATTTCAGGAAACATTATAACACTGAATTTGACCACTTGTAATGCTTAATGCCAAGACACAGTTCAAGCTCATTCATGGAAAAGCAAAAACCAATAATGAGAATCTGAAGCCCACAAAGAGAGTATCAGAGGGAACCCTAGCGAAAACTAGCTGAAGAAGACATTTTTGGACACAAAGGAACTTCCAGATCGGGATCTAGGAGGGCAATACCAAACAAAAAAGATTAAAAGCTAAATAACTCTGTTGGCTGCTTAGAACATTTGGTAACCGAAACAAAAATCCGAGCTTTCCTTTCAAATCAATAAAAATTTGTAAATAAAGGGACGGAATTTAATGTTTGGGGAAGAAGACAGATGATGGAACAGTGAAAACTCACCGATCAGTGGAAACTGGTGAGGAAGACGAAGAAGCAACGACTAACAAAACCGATCGCAAATGAATCCACGACGACGATGACGGTGAGGACGAATTTGACGACGTCGGAGATGAAGTAGAAGAAGTGTGACTTCTTCTTAGGGCTCTCATTAAGGGTTTCTGTTCCGTAAGCATATCTCTATATATCTGTAATCTAATCTCTCTCTCTCTCTCTCTCTCTACCTATATCTCTCTGTATCTTAAGCTCTTAAACAATAATCTTAGGGTTTCCGGTTCACAACAAATTTGCGAGATTCGATTTTACCTAGAGTAGACGACAGTGGCGGCCAAGGCGATTCCGGCCATGGCCGTGACGGCGACGGCTAATCCGACATTGGAGGGAGCAGTCCAAGCCCAGAAGCCGGTTCCGGTTCCGCCGCCGCCGATAAGCGAGGCGCTCCTCCCGCCTCCGGTGCTGCTACCCTCCGCGAACACGATCCATTGCCGACGATCATCACCGCCGAGGGGCATCAATGAGGGAATCCGATGAGGCCTGGTCTCTCAGCTATTTACTGCTTCTTCTTCACAATCGCGATTGGGGTTCTCACTCCTTTAACCGAAACTGAAACCCTTTTTTGCTCCTAACTGCTTTTCTTTTCTCTCTTTCGCTCTCTTTCCATGAAAGGCAGAAATTATTAAAAAAATAAATAAATCGGATATTATTTTCGTTGGGATATTATCTCCATCTCTCTCTCTTTCAGGTGAGAGAGTGGGGAGGAGACTGGGAAGTGGGAATGTACATCGAACACTTGGGGAGGATCCGGATCCGGATCCGGATCCGGGTTCTACATATGTGACCAACCCGGCCCAATTGAAAACTACTACTACAGTAAAAAGAAATTCTTATTAAAATAAAATCGAGTGAGACAGGTTGCAACACAATACCGTCATTATGCGCATCGACACATATAAGTTCTGCAATTAAGGAAAATGTAAAAAACACATCGTTTTTTTCAAAGGAAATATGTCCATAATAGCAGACATTCATAAAATCCTCTTACATTCCAAACTTAGAATTTTTAATATCGCGGTAAATGCTTATAATCACTTTAACGTACAACAATATTTACGTAATTTAATTGTACATGATACGCTTTTAAGAAAAATTAATAATAAATTGAATTTAAAAACTCCTACTTATAGAAAAGAGATTGACATAATGAAATCAAGGGAAGTGTATGTGTTACATATTTACATTTTTTCTTTCCTCTCTTACTTTTCCGACATCATGCACAGCGACTGATCTGCATAAATTGCTATGTATCATTGAGGCGTGCCTCATTTACTCCCAGAAAAGCGCAAGTGAAAAAAATAAAAGGAAAGGCTTAACTACAAAAGTCAAAAGCCAAATCGGGGATTATCGCTATTAGTAAGGAATTGGGATAAAGATTAAGATGACAATTACTCACGTGCTATGAGCCTAATGGGGAGACAATTAGTGCCGGACCACATGCCATTACTTTTGTCCTAATGCCATTACAAAATGCCACATGAAGCATGGGATAGACTTTGGCAATGGAATCTTCATTTTCGACCAAAACAGATAAAGAATCTTAAACTAATCTCACTTTAATTAGCAATATTAAAAAATAACATCGAAGGGGATTTTTTTTTTTTTTGTGAAAATTAGAGTTTGGAACTCATTCATGCTGAATTTTTATTTTTTTTATTTTTTTTATCGGGGTGAAGTACCAAACCACATCAGTTACGTTAGCGAGTTAGTAACATATCCACCTAATCAATATTTGGACCGAGGTTTACAAGGGTATCCCAACAAAGTCAGACTGATCCCCCCTCACAGGCGCGAGAACCCGAAGACCCCTCAAACCTACTGGCTACAAGCTGGTGGAAGTTAGGATTCGAACGTTACACATAAGGGTCTCATACTAGGCTAATCGACCAACCACGCTGCAATTTAGTTTGTCAAAACAAGTCCAACGGGATCAAAATAATAAATGGTTGAAGTTCATCAAAATTATGAGGCATTACATATGCCTAAAGAGACGGACTCGGCTTCTCTGCTAGAGTTCATTTTGCTAGGATCTGCTTGGACTTCTCTCTCAGCTGGCCACGTGTTACTGGTTCAATCCAAGGGCTATAATGCTTACAACACAGAAAAACTGAACTTCACTAACAATCTCCAAATAGTTCTTTAACGTCAAGGGTTTTTCAAGTTTCCCTCCAACAATTTTCACCTTCTGCTAGTTCCCTCCAATCAAACCTTCTCTTCCTCAGTGCTGAAACGTCTTTATTCTTCACGATCACTTTTTTGTCTCAGTCCAAATTTCATTCATCTATAGGTGCTGGTACTTTGCTTTCATCATTCAGGTATATGTATCTAGCTCTATAGATTGATCTTATGGATCCTGATCTTTTCCCATTTAGCGTTTTTAGTTTTGGGTTTTGGTTCTTTGAAATCTCAGCCTTGTATCGATGGGTTTTGGTTCTATGTATATATGTTTAGCTAAGACATGATTCAATCATTCTTATTCTCTTGATCTGACTCAATGGTTTGTGATATCAGATTCTTCTATTTTTTTTTTTGTTTCAGAGCTAAAAACTGAACAGAGTAGTGAAAACAGAGTAGCATATAAACCAAACTTCATAGCATGATCCATTTTGCTTCTGAATTTGATTGGAATGTTAATACAGATTTTATATGTTATAGATTGAAAATCAATGATTGAATGGAGCCTATGGATAGAGATGACTCGACTAGTCCAGATTAAAAGCCAAGGAATGGTATGGAGTTTGACTCAGAAGAATTAGCATATGAGTTTTATAACATGTATGGGCGAAGAGTTGGGTTTAGTATTAGAAGACATACACATTACAAGAACAAGCATTAGTTTTCTGCAGTTTTAGCTTTCTGCAGTTTTATGTTTCTGCAGTTTTAGGTTTCTGCAGTTTTAGTTTTCTGCAGTTTTAATTTTCTGCAGTTTTAATTTTCTGCAGTTTAGTTTTCTGCAGCTTTAGTTTTTTCCAATTTTGTCCATCAGTTTGCCACTTTCTGCTCAATTTGTTGTGTATGTATAGGACTTTTGGTAACAAACTTTTGAGTTTCAATTTGATTCATATTCAGTAGCTTAACAAGGAGGCATACATGGCTGGTCATTTGCCAAAGTTAAGATAAAAAATGAAATTCTCATTCATCTAAATAATACTCTGCAGAATTTCTTCATACATAGAAACTTTTCATATTAATTCACTCCAAATTGGAGTCCTGCACAATCTTTTGATACATAGAAACTTAACAATTCACTTCAAATTGGAGTCATGGTCAAAAGTATAAGTTTACACCTTCACCAAAACCAACAGCCTTCAACAATAAAAAAGCTACTATTAGTTAACATCATCAGCTCCACTTCCATATCCTAACCAACATGTTGTGCTCTGATTTGCCAATTGCATCAACTTCTGAATTTCCATCGTGAGGGCAAGTTTTTAAATACTCCTCAGGAACAATCCCAGCGTGTTCAGAATGATCTAGCAATAGCTGATGTCAAGTTCCTTAATCATGGTGCACCGAAACTCTATGTCAGCGATGGATGCATCAGTCACATTCGGGCAGCACTTGATCGAAAGAACCTCAAGGTTTGGGCACCTAGAAAAATACAATTACAAGCACATATCACATTGGCATATATCTAACTCCAATTACCCACAACAGTCCATGAAAAGTTGAACTTAACAAACAACATTTGAAATGTACTGTTGGATCATAATTCATATACATATTTGTCTCCTAAAACATGGAAATTACTTGTTCTAAAGTCTAAATTTAATGTTGACTAATCCAATTTCATTATTTCCCTAATCTTGTACTTTTGCTTAACCTTTGTGTTTATTTATATATATTTATTATGTTTTCCTTATCATGCTAGAAAATGATGGAGAAAAATGGAAATGCACTAAAAATGTCAACTTTACACATTTTCCTATTCCGGCTAGGAGAAACCAAGCCAAGCAAGGAAGAAGGAGCGACCACCTGACCAAATGAACTTCAAATGAGCTGAAACATTCCAGATCCATTCTAGACATCCTAAGAAAAATTTCTTATGAAGAGTGCAAGAGCCAAATAGAAGTGGAAGGCCTTCAAACAGTCAGCCCAATTTTATGCAGAAGCAAAACTGGAAAACTGGACCTGTAAGAAGTCCAGCAGCGATTTCGGCCCAATGGCATGGAAATAAATTCTGAAAATTTGACACAATGATCTACACTCATGGTGGATCATTTCATATGAAGAAGTCACGGGAAAAATCTGAATTCTTGGTGGAGAATTAATTGAAGGAAAAATGAGTAGAAAGTGACTCAAACCTAACAAATTCCATTAGTGTTTAAATATTCAAACCTAACAAATTCCATCAATGTTTAAATGCTCAAACCTAACCCATCATCATTTGTTTAAAGCCAAATAGTTTTGCTTGGTAGCCTATAAATAGAGGCTACAACAAAGAAGAAAATCACCAATTCCTTCATCCATTACATCTTCTTTCTCTCTTCATCTCCTTCACAAAACCTCCATCTCCACCTCCCAAAATCCAAATTCATACTATCCATACTACTCTATCTCCTTCATCACCACCACCATTTCTTATCCTCTACCTCCATTAACACCATCACTACTACATCATTTCTCCACTCTCTTTTCTATCATCATTTTCTCCATCTAGGCCACCTATTCACACAATACATAATACAAGCTTCACTATCTTTTATCATCAAATCTTCAAGAGCAAGAAGGAGAGGGAATCACCACCACCACCATCACCACCAAGACGTGAGCTTGGGGACCATCCGACACACCACTAAGCCAACTCTATCCCTTTTACTCTAGATTATATTTTGGTGTTTAATTTGATTATGAAGTTAGTATATGTAATTATGAGTGAGTAGTACTTTGTTGGGGCTAGGGTTGAAAGCCCTAGCCAAACTTGTATGAATTGATGTTTTAATTTGCATTTGATGTTATTTATGATTTTCATCTTCATATGCTAATTCAAGAAGTGAATGCATTCATTCAAACTTAACTATTTTGAATGTGTTGTGTTTGTCATCTCATGAAAAAATGTTTAGGGAGTAGTTAACCTTGAACATTAATAGCATGATAGCATCCTCTATGTGCATGTGAAGGTTGTGAGTTAAAATCACCTAGATCTAGGATTGGTTTGCTTGCATGATTATCTAAACTCAAAGCTTTATGCATCTAGGAACAATGAATTGAGACTTAACTGGTAATAGGAATTGTTCTTAGGTAGTTAATTCTAGACTTATTGTGGGGGTGGTCAATAAATTTGACCCGGCAATCAAGGCAATTAAAGAGAAGTAATGACAACAGTAAATGCAACGGTTAATGTAGCTGTAAATGCGACGATAAATGCGACATTCAGTATGACAATCATGGCCGCCAATAAGTGACGGTTATTGCAGGAGTAAATACGGCCTTAATGGTGGCGTGCCGCTCAAGTCACTACGGCTTGCTGTGCAAGTTTACTTGCAGCCCACGCCGAGGTACACCTATAAATAGGCTGCTCGACGTCAAGGTAATGCATTGAATTCCAATTCACTCTACTCCACTACTAATAAACATACTGACTTAGGCATCGGAGAGTTTTCTGTAGGTACCCCCCATTCTCCTCGAGCTGACGGTCAAACTCCAGGTCAACGCTCGAGGTAAGCTTCTCGATCGTTCCCGGTCAGCTCCCGCTCCAGTCCGCATTCATTGGTGAGTCAAACTCCTCTACGGAATTTTTCGACACCAACAAGTGGCGCCGTCTGTGGGAAACACTTTTCCCTAAAAAGTGATGGCGGGAGCTGCCCCCGACGGGATTCCATTTCTGTCACTAAGGACTGGTAGTGATGAAATTCCTCCCCACCAGCCACCGAATGGGTCCATCCTGAGCCTCATCGGCGACCTGAACCTGCCTCCAACTGATGAGACGCAGCGGTTGAGGCAAGAGCTCGAGCAATTTCGGAAGGAAAAGCGGGACCACGAGGCCCGTCGTCGACGGAAACTTGAAAGGTTCCTACAACTTGACAGTGATTCGTCAGACGACGACGCCATCGGTGATCTCCACCAAACTAACAACGTGGTAGCAAGCGCGGGCGCCAGCGACATTATCGGGGGAATCTCTGGTGGACCCCTCGTCGAGGGGGTGGGGGGCACGTCTAATGGGGGGCAAAATGGCGGAGCCGGATTAGGACAATCCAAAAGGGCGCGCAACGAATCGTGGCGTGAGAAGATGGAAAAAATGATTGATGCATGCAAGCGTGCCGGCCCACGAGAGCTAGCGGCGGAAATCGCAAGGGACGTCGGTAAGTCTCCGTTTTCCGACGACATTCTTAATGCGGCAAAACCCCGCCGGTTTACCACGCCGGTATTCCAAAAATACGACGGAACGACCGACCCGGTGGACCATATCAAGGGGTACAAACAACAGATGTCCATCGAGACAACCGAAGAGAAATTAATGTTGTCACGCCCCGAATTTTGAATAATAAATTCAAATCCGAAACATGAATAAACAATTAATACAAATAACGTTCTGAATTTTTTTTTTCTCAGAAACAAACACACCACTCGCCACTCAACACAAAACTCGAAAACCTCGAGTTAATTATTACAATTCACTCTTACAAAGTAAAATCGTAAAGCTCTAAATGAGCATAACAAACCTCACAATATAATGCTGTAATTCACATAACACTACTCTAAGCAGCCCGATCACCGTCCTGGTTCTCCTGACCTGTAGGATTACCCGCTACACAATTTGAATAGTGTACCGGGAGTTGCAACAACACAAAACCCGGTAAGCTTTTTACAGCCAGTATGAGTAAACAAGAAAGAACTGTTGATTTTAAATTACAATTCTTATAACTCAACAACACAACCAACAATCTCAACATCCACGACGCAAACGTCAACCAATTCAATATCACCACTTTGGTCCTATCACACAACACTATCACCACTTTGGTCCCATCCCATAACACGTTAGAGCTCTAACTGCCTCGTTACCTCTGACACCTTGGCCTAGGGTCAAGCAACGGCAAAAATACTTCGGTTAACCCTATAACCGTCGCGCTTTGGACATCCCCGTCCTCAGCACCATATACTTCGGTTAATAATAAACCGTCGCGCTTTGGACATCCCCGTCCTCAGCACACAACTTCGGTTAATAATAAACCGTCGCACCTTGGACATCCCCGTCCTCAGTACACAAACACTCCGGTTATCCTTAACCGTCGAACTTCGGACACCTCATCCTCAGAATCCTACATTCTCTAACTCTATACATCCTCCAATGTAAATCATGAATATTAACAAGAACTCATCAATCATGTTCATCACATATAAATATGGTAAGTTACATGTCAATTCATGATAATTTAATCATCCCAATTCCACACTCTTCAATGTCACACCATTCACATATAATCACGTAAATATATATATACGTAATTATCCGCTCAGGGATAATCACTAATACCAACTATAGTTCACATGCAATAAACCGAGAAATTCATTTGTATAGTAAAAATCATTTTACTTACCCATGGACCGTAGTTGATCAAGTCCATATGATTTTAAAACAAATATTTATTTCATAAATATTTTCACGCAATTACGACAAAATAAGGTAATTAAATTTATTCGGTTCGTAATATGAACCACGTGAGGTTTACTCACCTCTAAATTCCCGCTGCGTCTTCTTAACAGCTCAAAATACAATTTCACGAATCGTCCGCCAAATCAAACCGTCGATCACCTAATCAAACATGAACTTAACTTAGCCAATAATCAAAAACATAATCAAACGACAATCCAACGGTCGGATTGAAATTACATGATGATCCAACGGTCGGATCCTCACGGATCGCCTTCCTAATCACTGTTTTGCATTTATACGAAGATCCAACGGTCGGATCTTCGCCCATGACCATACAAAGCCACTGGGACTGTCAGAAGATCATCATATCAAAACTACAAGTCCATCTGACGGTACTAACTTCACAGATCACAAATCTAACGATCGAAATCGATCTAAACTTAAAAATTCATAACTTAATCATACGATATCCAAAAATTGCGTATAATATATCGAAATGATCGTATTGAAATATAGAATCTGAAAATGTACAGAAACCATATTTTTGATCCCCGGAGGTGGCCGGAAAGGGCCGCCGGAGTTAGTGGCAGAGCCGCCGCCGACCACCACCAATGGTGTCGGGGCCGGGCTGCTCTTCTTCCTCTCATCATGCTTGACAACTTTCATAACTAGCACGAAGTCTGAAAATGACCGGAAGGGGTCGAAAATTACCTTGAACAGTATGAAGGTGGCCAGAATTTTCCAGAAACCGGCGAGAAACTGCAGAAAACGGCGAGCTCCAATTCGACGTAAAAACGTCAATTTAAGGCTTCGATTCCTTCTGAAGAGTTGTTAAGAAACTCAAGAAGAACTCACTGGTTCAAGAATCACAGAAAAATATGGTCTGTAGCTCGAGATATACCGATCGAAAGCTTCGGTGGTCGGAAAAATTCCAGAATTTTGCAAAATCCGGCAAGGCTTGATTTCGACGTCAAAACTTCAATTTCAGGCTTCGATTCCTTCTAGAGAGTTGTTAAGAAACTCAAGGTGAGTTTACCAGTTCAAGAATCACTCAAAACGATGCACTACAACTCGAGATATACCTATCAAAAGCTTCGGTGGTGGTGGAAAATTTCCAGAATCCGGCGAGCTCCGACGAACGTGAATCCGATCACTCCAGGTGCGATCCTTCTAGAATGATGATCAGAAGGTTGAGGCGAGTTCAGGGAGCTAAGGATCGTGAGTTTTGGTGGCCGGAGCTAGGAGAAAACCGGCGTTGACCGATTTTTGTTTCAAAGTTTGCGGCTCCGACTGCCGGATTTGAGGCCGTTCCGGTGGAAGTGATCACGTCTAGCAGGTAGGCGGCGTCGAGGCGAAGGCAAGGGAGGTGGTCTGGTGTCGATTGGTGGCCGGAGGAGGGAGAACTCGGCCGGAGAGCTTTGCTCTGTTTTTTTTTCTGGGCTCGGACGCGCGCAAGAGAGAGAGAGTTCGGTTTCCAGAAATGGAACTGAAATTATTTTTGGTAATTTCCAAAAATGGCAGCTTTATACTAAACTGGAAACTTTTTCAAAAAAATTATAACTAATTCATACGAACTCTGATTTTTGCATACCACATATGCACGAGATCGTATCGACGAGCTCTACAACTTTCATGAAGGAAGTTTTCCCCAATTATGAACGTATAAAAAGTCAACTCCTTTGACCTCCCCTAAAACGTTCAGTTTTCGAATAAAAATTGTTCGAACCAATTTCACCACTCCTCCAAGCTTCATACTTTCTCCCATGAGCACGAAATCATTTCTAAAATGTCCTCGGAAAAATAATTTAGATTTTTCGGGGTATTACAAATGTGCAAGATCTTCCCTTCCAGTCTCACGGGGCCGGCGTCGACATGGTTTCAGGATCTCAAGCCGCATTCCATACCGGATTTCGACTCATTGAGCCGCGCTTTCATTTCACAATACTTCTGCAATCGCAAGCAAAAGAAGGATATGGCGACTCTGTTCAGTACCAAGCAAAAGCCGGGAGAAAAGGTAGGGAAATTTTTTGAAAGGTTTACAGCTGAAATGCGCCATGTTAATTGTGATCCCCAATTCGCCGCGATCGCCTTCCGAGAAGGATTGCTTTTGGGGACGCCATTATGCGAAAGTTTGCTGCGTGATCCGCCAAGGGACATGGACGACATCATTACAAGGGTTCAGGGGGAGATCAGAATTGAAAAAGCCAAAGAAGCACGCGAAGCCCAACTCACTGCCGTTGTCACCTCGAGAGAAGTTGAATGGAATAACACAAAGAATGACATTCAGAGTGATAAAGGAGGGAAGCCTCAAGATTATCCCCTTGAAGAATGGTTTACGATTCACCCCGTGACCATATACAAAAGACACGGTCATGAAGGAATATTTGAAAAGCCGCCCCCCCAACCGGAGGCTAATGACGAGGTTGAAAGAAGTCGATATTGCCCGCTCCACGAGACAAGGGGGCACGGAATATATAAGTGTCAGGGAGTGCGACCAGCAATCGTTACAGCAATGAAGGCTGGTAAACTCCTTCAGTATAAAATAAATTAAGGCAATCACAGGGTTCATGGAAAAGTCCACGCGCCGAAATTCATCTCAAGTAATGGAGAAGGTACGATAATATGGTGACTTCGTTTTGATCTAAAGATGGCACAACTCGTAAAACTCAGGTAAGAAAAATAAAAGAGTTTAAGTGATTTTTGCGCGTGTTGATATCTCATTCGAGAGACTATTGAAATTATGTATTTTGTATTTCTTACGTGAATAATATCACTGGGACTGGTTCCTCGAGTAGGACAGTCCTATTAATATGTATGACTGGTTCCTCGAGTAGGACAGTTGCATTCAATTTGTAGAAACTGGTTCCTCGAGTAGGACAGTTGATTTGATTCGTAGGAGTTGGTTCCTCGAGCAGGACAGTTGCCTAAATGGTTCGGAACTGGTTTCTCGAGTAGGACAGTTGATTTGATTCGCAGGAGCTGGTTCCTCGAGCAGGACAGTTGCCTTAATGGTTCGAAACTGGTTCCTCGAGTAGGTCAGTTGTTTTGATTCGTATGAGCTGGTTCCTCGAGCAGGACAGTTGCCTAAATTGTTCGGAACTGGTTCCTCGAGTAGGACAGTTACGTTTGATTCATAGGAGCTGGTTCCTCGAGTAGGACAGTTGCCTTAATGGTTCGACACTGGTTCCTCGAGTAGGACAGTACTAGTTGATTTATAGGAGCTGGTTCCTTGAGTAGGACAGTTACCTTAATGCTTCGGGTAGGATGACGTGCCTCACCCTCGCTGCAGGCGGGGGTGGGATGAAGGACCACACCCTCGCTGCAGGCGAGGGTGGGATGGCGTGCCTCGCCCCTCGCCGAGGGTGGGGGTGGGATGATGGACCACACCCTCGCTGCAGGCGAGGGTGGGATGGCGTGCCTCGCCCCTCGCTGAGGGCGGGGGTGGGATGATGGACCACACCCTCGCTGCAGGCGGGGGTGGGATGGCGTGCCTCGCCCCTCGCCGAGGGCGGGGGTGGGATGATGGACCACACCCTCGCTGCAGGCGGGGGTGGGATGGCGTGACAAATTTTAATCATGCAGGATATAAGGTGTGTAACCATTGCGTGGCGGATAGACTCGCCATCACGGTTTGGTTTCCCTTCTTCTATTGTTTTGCACAGCTCCATGCCTCGAATATTTTACTCTCGTTTTGTTTTTCTTTCTGAGCGTCTGCGAGCACAGACAAGAAAAACAAGGGGGTGGGATGATGGACCACACCCTCTCTGCAGGCGGGGGTGGGATGATGGACCACATCCTCGCTGCAGGCGGGGGTGGGATGGCGTGCCCGCCCCTCGCCGAGGGCGGGGGTGGGATGATGGACCACACCCTCGCTACAGGTGAGGGTGGGATGGCGTGCCTCGCCCCTCGCCGAGGGCGGGGGTGGGATGATGGACCACACCCTCGCTACAGGCGAGGGTGGGATGGCGTGCCTCGCCCCTCGCCGAGGGCGGGGGTGGGATGATGGACCACACCCTCGCTGCAGGCGGGGGTGGGATGGCGTGACAAATTTTAATCATGCAGGATATAAGGTGTGTAACCATTGCGTGGCGGATAGACTCGCCATCACGGTTTGGTTTCCCTTCTTCTATTGTTTTGCACAGCTCCATGCCTCGAATATTTTACTCTCGTTTTGTTTTTCTTTCTGAGCGTCTGCGAGCACAGACAAGAAAAACAAGGGGGCAACTAAGGGAATGGAATACAAGGGGGCACATAGGAGAGCCGACGACGTGGCACCCTCGTCGAGGCACCCTTGTCGAAATGGATGCCTACGCCGATGACGTGGCACCCTCGTCAAGGCACCCTCGTCGAAATCTGATTGCCGACGACGTGGCACCCTTGTCGAAATGGATGCCGACTCCGACGACGTGGCACCCTCGTCGAAATAGACTTCGACGACGTGGCACCCTCGTCGAAATAGACTTCGATTTCGGAAATCCTATTGCCGACGACGTGGCACCCTCGTCAAGGCACCCTTGTCGAAATGGATGCCTACGTCGACGACGTGGCACCCTCGTCGAGGCACCCTCGTCGAAATAGACTTCGATTTCGAGGCACCCTCGGCGAAATAGACTTCGATTTAGAGACGTGGCACCCTCGTCGAGGTACCCTCGTCGAAATCTGATTGCCGATGACGTGGCACCTTTGTCAAAATGGATGCCTACGCCGACGACGTGGCACCCTCGTCGAAATCCTATTGCCGACGACGTGGCACCCTCGTCAAGGCACCCTTGTCGAAATGGATGCCTACGCCGACGACGTGGCACCCTCGTCGAAATAGACTTCGATTTCGAGGCACCCTCGGCGAAATAGACTTCGATTTCGAGACACCCTCGTCGAAATAGACTTCGATTTCGAGACACCCTCATCGAAATAGACTTCGATTTCGAGACACCCTCGTCGAAATAGAGTCGATTTCAAGATACCCTCGTCGAAATAGACGCCGACGTCGAGGCACCCTCGTCGAAATGGACGCTGACGTCGAGGCACCCTCGTTGAAATGGACGCTGACGTCGTGGCACCCTCGTCGAAATAGACGCCGATGTCGAAATGGACGTCGACGTCGAGGCGCCCTTGTTGAGAGGGACGCCGACGACGAAACGCCGACATCGAGGTGCCCTCGTCGAAATGGACGACGACGTCGAGGCACCCTTGTCGAAGCCGACGTCGAGGTGCCCTCGTCGAAATGGACACCGACGTCGAAGCACCCTTGTCGAAGTGGACACCTACGCCGACATCGAGACGCCCTTGCCTTCATTAAAATAGACACCTACGCCGATGTCAAGGTTGACGCCAAGGGTCGACGACGAGACGCCAACATCGAGGTCGACACTAAGGTTATTGCGAAACACGTCGCCGACGTCGAGGTTGGGGTCGACGTCGAGGTTAGCGCCGACGTCGAGGTCGAAGCCAAGGATATTGAAAAAGACGTCACCGACGTCGAGGTTAGCACCGAGGTTATTGCGAAAGAAGTCATCGACATCGAGGTTGGCGCTGACGTCGAGGTTGATACCGAGGCCGAGGTTAGCACCGAGGTTATTGCGAAAGAAGTCATCGACGTCGAGGTTGGCGTCGACGTCGAGGTTGACACTGAGATTATTGAGAAAAACGTCACCGACGTCGAGGTTGACGCCGACGTCAAGGTTGATACTGACGTGGAGGTTAGCGCCGAGGTTATTGAGAGCGACATCATCGACGTCGAGGCTGGCATAGTAGTTATTGAGAAGGATGTCACTGACGTCGAGGTTGGTGTCGAGATTATTGAGGAAAAATCACCACCGTCGAGGTTGACGCCGCAGACATTAAAGAAGACGTCATCGACGCCTACGCCGATGTCGACGTCATGGTCATTGTGAAGGAGACGTCATGACGTCGAGGCCGACGTCGCAGAATGTTAGGTGACTAAGAAAGGAAAAGAGGAAGAGTTTCGCAGTAGGGTACCTCAGGCTCGGAGTCTAGTTTGAGCTGCGCTGGGGGCACGACTTAGGAACAAGGTAGCTCAGCGGGGGCACCGAGCGCAGGTGAGACTAGAAACTAGGCTTCGGCGTTGTGGGCGAGGCACCGTAGACGCCACAAGCAGACGAGTCCGCGACGCGAAGACCCGATACTAGAATGGCTGCAAGACAAAGGCAGATTTGAGTCCTGATTTGGGCACGTCGGCATCGGCGTCGTCGACGAGATGAGATGCCGACTCTAAACAAGGAACGAGGATCTTCTTATACGGGCATCTACATTTTCAACACGAGGAAGGCCTAGATGAAATTCAAAGAGGGGTGCCCAAAGAGAAGTATAAAGATGTAGAGCCCATAGAGAAATTTGAGCTTTGGAAATTTTCTCTTGGGATGAATTCCCAAGGAGAAAATTTGGGGGAATTGTGGGGGTGGTCAATAAATTTGACCCGGCAATCAAGGCAATTAAAGAGAAGTAATGACAACAGTAAATGCAACGGTTAATGTAGCTGTAAATGCGACGATAAATGCGACATTCAGTATGACAATCATGGCCGCCAATAAGTGACGGTTATTGCAGGAGTAAATACGGCCTTAATGGTGGCGTGCCGCTCAAGTCACTACGGCTTGCTGTGCAAGTTTACTTGCAGCCCACGCCGAGGTACACCTATAAATAGGCTGCTCGACGTCAAGGTAATGCATTGAATTCCAATTCACTCTACTCCACTACTAAGAAACATACTGACTTAGGCATCGGAGAGTTTTCTGTAGGTACCCCCATTCTCCTCGAGCTGACGGTCAAACTCCAGGTCAACGCTCGAGGTAAGCTTCTCGATCGTTCCCGGTCAGCTCCCGCTCCAGTCCGCATTCATTGGTGAGTCAAACTCCTCTACGGAATTTTTCGACACCAACACTTATCCAGTTGGAATTAATAACGTACATTAAAGGAGTTTAAGCCTTTGTAGTCTTATCCGGATGCAAAGAGGGTAATTGGGAAATTAGAATAGCATCACTTGTATTTGAACTTCAATATTTGCAAGGGAGGTTAGTGGTAGACAATCCAACCCCTAACTTCATCCATTATATCACTATTTTAGTTTAGAGTAATTTAGTTTACATTTGAGCTAATTGTTTTCAATTCAAAACTATCTTCAAAAACCAAAAACAATTTCACTATCACCACAATGCACATACTCACCATAAGCCTAGATTTCCTTGTAAATTTAGGTTTGTGATTGTACATTTGTATATTCTAGCTCCCCTTAGGTTCACACCCTAGCTAGTGAAAGGAATCCAATCCTCGTGGGTTCGACAACCTTTCTTAAATCCCTATACTATTACTTGTACCCCTTATACTTGAGGGTGGCTATTTGGCTAACATGTACCAATGAAGAAAAACATGTACTCACTTCCAGGCCTCAAAGATCTAATTTTTTCAAACAAAAACTAAATATATAAACCTTTCAGCTCACCATACATCAATCAAGAACAAAAATTCATGCCCAAAAACAAGTTTTAATAATCACCCTGCTAATCCCCACACCACACCACGACAATAAAAACCCACAACCAAAACCTTCCCACTTTTCAATTCCTCATTCCATTTCCACAAAAATCCAAACTTCCATAGAAAATCCAAACCAAAACCAAAATGAATCAAACACGAATAAATAAATGCAAGATACCATTAGCTTCATAGCTTTTTTTTTTTTTTTTTAAACTCCAAATTCACCAAATGATTAATGAAGCTCCGGTCAATCTACATTGCATAGCTACAACTTAACATACTCCAAATTCACCGAATGATCAACAGATATCATCTCATTTAAGTACTAACAGAAAGTAGGTGCACACAAAAGTAAGTTCTATAGCTCATCATCATCATCATCCACAAAACACATCTCAACCCGAATTAAACTAAACAACAAGTACCGAATTCACTGTTGCTGCTGCTGGTTGGGGTTCTGAGGCGGCGGCGGCATTCCCCGTGGAGGTCCTCCAAACACACCGGGAGGAGGCGGCATTCCTTGGCGAGGTGGTGGACCCCTCATCATCTGCCCCGGAGGCCCGGGCGGTGGAGGCCCCAGTGGTCTTTGCCCATACTGCATCGGAGGACTGGGAAACTGCTGAGGTGGGCCGCCGGGCTTGGCATCGGGAGGAGGAAACTGCAGCGGCGGGCCACGCACCATCGGCGGTGGTCCCTGGCCGGGATACATCTGCGGCGGGGGACGGATCACCGGAGCAGCCAGATACGTCATCGGAGGCGCCGAGAGGTTAGGGCGAGACAACGAATAAGATGAGTGAGGGGAAGAGAGAGAGGGAGATGAGATGAGTCGAGGGATTGAGATCTTGTACTATTTCAGATAGTTAGTGAAGGCTATGGGCTTTCTGTGTTGTCAGTTTAATGACCCTTGGATTGAAGTGAGCTGACGTGGCGAGCTGAGAGTGTTATCCAAGCAGATTATAGCAAAGTGAACTCTAGCAGAGAAGCCGAGTCCTAAAGAGACAAGGTAGGCCGGTTAGGGGATTAATAATAAGATTAATCTTGGGGATTAAGGTAGACAGAATTGAGAATTGGATATCTGCCACGTGGCGAGTTGATGCTGCGCTTACTTTTGCTTGGCTTGTGTCCTCTTCAAAGGACCGGAGGGTCCAGATTCCATGATGATAGTGATCATTATGACCCATTTGCTCCCACACTGAATCATCAAATAACTTGGTGGATAAGCTCGCAATGATGAGATTTTGAGACGATGACCTAGGAACGAAAGGACTTGGGCTATGACAATGCTCATTGTCAATGGAACTAAGCAGTTGGTTCTTAACTATGTGACTACAGTGACTTCCCTTTTGTGCTTGCTACTCTTGTAGGGTTTTTCATTGGGAAGAGATTAGGAGAGAGACTTCGTAATTAGCCAATGAGATATCCTCTCGAGGAACATGTTTAGTGAACATTTAACGGCGAAAAACAATATCAATAATATGACTGTCTTTTTCATTTAACGAAATGTATTTGTCTGCACTATTAATTTATTGACAAATACTAATGACATATCTTCTGTTATACTTGTATTTGAGTTTTTCGAGTCAACTAGCAAGGTGTACATTTTGTATAACATCTACCATATGTCACCAATTTGACCAAGGGTTGCTCTGAACTCAGAAATACATGTACATATACATGTCACCGATTTGACTTGGAGATATCATTCTTCTGATCAATCATCATAGTAGCGAAAGTATGGGATGAGAGGAGAAATTTTCTAGGATATCTTGTGGGACAAGAAAGCACACAAGTTTGGTGCGTCCATTATGGTGGGAATTGGATATATATGGCCATCAATTCCGAATCATCATCTTCCTTCCATTTCTTCTTGGGTGGATCTTACATGTCTGATTTTCCTTTTAACTATAGATTCCTCCTTATCTCCGTCATCTATTCATGAGAATAAATTATAGTTAACTTTCATCGTTTATTCAAACTAAACACGAGCAAAAATTTGGTTAAGTTTATTTTTGGTCTTCAAAAGTGTTGAATTCAACTATTGATGATCGAAATATTTGATTGGATGGATTCAAGAATCAAGAATCAAGCAATGATCCTCAATTCAAGCAAGTTCCTTAGTTTAAAGCAAAATTGAGTATCAAGAAATCTGATAAAATGAATAGACAAGACTTCATCACAATGAAATGATGATTTATTATAAAAATGAGCTATTCAAAAAAATATATATATAAAAATGAGAGGATAAAGCCCTCGGGGATAACAAGAGTGGGCTTTGATCCATATATCAAAAGACAGACGCAGATCCATATGTGATGGCCCAGCCCAACCTCACTGGATCCGAAAACGCATTTCGCCTGATTTTCTTGCTCCGAAAGCCACCACCACTCTTTACCGCCACCCACCTCTCTCAGCTACTCAACAACTCCCGGTTCACCGATTCTCAGTCAAAATTTCTCATCAGGTAATTTCTTCATTTCCTATATTTTTCAACATGATATGAACTGGGTTCGTAGTGTTATCATTTGAATGATGCGAATTGCTTCAGATTAGATTTGTTTTTGTTTTTTGTTTTCGCCGTCTACGTCTTCAATCTTTAGACTGAAGTAGTGATTGATATGTATAACTGGGTAAATCATGGTTCTGCTAATTTTGTTCAGGTTTAGGTAAATCATGGTTCTCGTTTTTGTTTTGCAATTAAATCAATCAATCTGTGCAACAAGTATGGCTTATTTTTATCATTTTCTTGAAAAGATGAGGAAGAATCTTGGAGTGTGCAAACTTATAGTGCAGTTAGTTGCTTACAGTGTCTTGGTAGTTTTGGTTTTATATCATTGCAAAGGTGTATTTGAATAGTTTTTGTGCGCACCATTTTGAGTTATATGTTCTCTTAACTATGTATCAGCATGAGCTCTTTCTTCGTAGATTTCCATGACTATATTCATGGCAGTAGAGTTTTGATGTCAGTTCTTCGCATTGAATATAAAGGGAATCCGTTAAGGCGATCTTTAGGCACGGTCTTTTATCTTTGAATAGGTGTGTGCCGAGCCTGAGGGGCAATTAACAGTGTCATAGAATAGACCAAGGCTGCTGGGTGCTTGGTAGAGTAGCGGCTCTTGGTTGCAATTCATCGTTTTACACCCCTTTTCTTTCTGGATTTCTATATGTTAGTTGGAAAGAGACATTAGCTCTCACTATGCGTTGAGCTGGGTTTTGATTAATTTCTTCAAGTTGCATGAACTCTTCTGCGTGGTTGTTGAGTTGAGTTGTTTTGTTCTGTATCGTTATTGCTTGATAGGTCCTCTTCGATTAGCTTCATTACAGTATTTAGTTATTTATATGCAGTAATGAATCTTCTCACTAATCAGTCTAGAATTGTTCATGAGGGTGTATTTTATTTTCATAATGTCACCAGATTTAATTCAGTGAAGCAAAATTTGTCTTTTTAGCTAGGTTTGGGAGAAGCACAAGAAATATGGCTTTGACAAACTTCATACTGACAGTGGCTGGTGTAAGTGCTGTAGTTCTTTTATTGAGGAGTGATGTGAAACAGTCAGCTACCATCTTCAGGCGGAACGTCAAACATATCCGCAAGTGGCTTGAAGAAGAATCCAAGTATGCCTTCAATTTTTGTTTTATGAATTATTTTCTCTAACAAATTTGTTGATATATTTGCAAAATAGATTCAATTTTAATTCAATCCATATGGTTCAGCTTTATGTGCTATTGACATTTTTAAAATTGATTATGTCTGTGATTTTCTGGGCATTGCTAGACCTGGATACCAGATATTTTTATATTCTGATTGGATGAAGCTTCTGATATCATCAAAGCATAGTTCTAATTCATTATCTCCTGTTGTTTGAAAAGTTGGGGTAGTAAGTTAGCAAAGTGAACTTTTGAAAATGGTTTTTCTTGTTAGAGATTAAGTTGAATGGATTTTGAAGTGGTTAATTTTCCAGGTCCTAGGTCACCATGGCATCTTGATGATGATTTTCATTCCTATTTCATATGTTTTGCTCTTCCTCTTTGGCATTAGGGTAGTCTCATTTCTTTGGTTCAATTGATGCATTAGTGATTGTATACAATTAGAACTAAGGTGCGAGCAGATTAGACCAATTTTCAGTAACTCCATCTTTGTGTCCATGAAAAATTTGCCAAGAGTTTTGTTTTTTTTATTTGGCTACAATATGGCAAGATTAATTTGCTGTCAAATGATTATGTCAGTTCAAAAGACTTGTCTGTCAAACCTGGGTTCTCAACGTCTGTCACTTGAGTATACTTAAAGACTAGAGGAATTGTGATTTGATATTTGCTTTGCCTTTTGTCTTCTTTATTTAGAGGTCTCTTGCATCCAAAGAGACGCATTATATGACTCCATAAATTATCTCTCTCAGGGCAGTCCCAAAGGAACTGGAAACAAAGGTTCCGCCAAAGGATGTTCCCAAGGAGGACAAGCACTAGTATGGACATGGGCACCCTGAGTGAGTGGTTCGCAGGAGTTTTAGTTCCCAAAATCTTTGGATTTTATGTTCATAAATTGCTTATCATGCTTTTCCTAGTAGTTTTGGGTTTTTAGATATACTGATTGTAACTAGTAACTACCGCGGGAGCTATATTTTCCTAATCTGAGGTACCCTTCTCTAGTCAAGATTATCTTTGGAAGAGTGATATCCATGGTTTTGCCACAATTTGTATGCCATAGGCATATTCCAGTGCACAAGATTTTTCGTTTTCAAGATCTGCTTGGTTCTGCAATAAACTTTCTCCCCAATTCTAGCTGCATGTAGTTAGGTGATTGCTATTGGCAATAAAATATCGAGTTACGTGATGCACCATGTGACGTGTTTGCTCTGGTTATCCAACTTCTTTTCTGTTAATAGAATAGCATGATCTCAACTGCTCGAACAAACTTGTTGGAACTCTCCTTGGAGGAAAATCAAATCGTCTGATTTTTGAAATAGTCTGATATCAAATCGAATCAGACTATTCTTTCGGTGTGCAATGGAATAGTCAGATTTTGAAATCTGTGCACCAATTTCCCTACCTTCTTTTGGCCTTGACGAGTAGGTTATCTGGAACATCTGACTCCGGTCGGCCGAGAAATTATCAATTTTCTGTAAATTTAAGAATTACACCTGTGTTTTTTACAAGAGTTTATTTTTGAGCTAGATTACTCTAATTTCTGGCTCTTGACCAAACTAGCTGAGAGTGGCTTGGTATCATTAAGAACCCATTGATTTTGAAGTAAATGGTCCTCGGGGGCTGGTTTGGTACTTTGGTGTTTGATTTCTTAGCTTAATCTGGAAGCGTCTTAATCCCACACGCCACTCCATGTGAAATTGCAAGGACACAAAACAGATGAACATACACCAACGACAATAATATTTGCCATGATTTCATGCCCATTTGGTGAACTACCCTTGTAAGAGAAACCCATCAGTGTCAACCCCCAACCAACCACCTTAAGAGTTAAGACCCTTCATTGAATGCCTTGGCCTCTAGGCTCTTAGCATTATATTAGTCGCAGCTCTCCTCCATCCTCTGAATCTGAAATTAGACCTCACCACAGAAATGGCTCTTGTGGAAGACAAGCGTGCAGGTGCTGAGATTGTGCATGGAGCTCAAGAGTGCTACCAACAGTCCATAGATCTCTTGGAAGAGCTGGGATTTCCCAAAGGTGTTCTTCCCCTGCAAGATCTGGTGGAGTGTGGAAGGGTGAAGGAAACTGGGTTTGTGTGGATGAAGCAGAAGGCGCCATACGAGCACTTCTTTGTTGGGTCGAACACGCGTGTGAGCTACGCGACTGAGGTGACTGCGTATGTGGAGAAGGGCAGGATGAAGAAGATGACCGGGATCAAGAGCAAGCAGGTGTTTCTTTGGGTGCCTATTAGTGAGATGATCATGGAAGAGCCAGCAACCAAGAAGATCACTTTCAAGACTCCGATGGGGCTCGGAAGGACTTTTCCGGTCACGGCTTTCATGACCGAGGAGGAGAAGCAGAAGTATCTGGAGAATGGTAATTGACTAAACTTGGGATGTCTACTATGTTATGGTGGTAAAACTTGGGATGGCTAGAATGTTATGGTGGTTAATCTTTACTTTGAGTATTCTATCTGAAGTTCTGAACAAATCTAAATCGGAGGTCTATGCAGACATAATGTGTTAGATTTTCATACTTGTAATTTGAATTTATGATCTTATGAATGTTATTTTCGAGTTCAGGTATTGATTTGTTAAGTAAATTGACTTCTTAAAAAATTAAAATGCAATGAAAAAATGAGCTAGAAGTCTAGAACATGCTTAATCTCCATGAAAAATAGACTTTTGGTTCTTGGGAACTGATCAGATTGCAATTTGGTGCAATCAGGGACGTAGCCAGGAGGGTTGGGCTAATTTTATACATACAAAAATTTTGTCAAGAACCTTTTTTTTTTTTTTTTTGAGGTTTGGAACTCAGTGGGAGACTCATCCTCACGCCTTTATTATTCAAAACATACAATGGGGGGGGGGGACATAAAACCAAAACCCCGTAAATTAAAAATTACAAGCATATATTGAAATATACATTTCAATATACATTTCAATATAACAATTAACAATTAACAAGCAAAAATCAGTAATGCAAATATGCAATTATCAAATTCCAAACATCAACTAAGCTTACTGACAGCCCTACGAGGCATCAGTATTGCACAGAGCACCTGAGTAGACCCACGAATATTTTGAACTGAGATTGACAACTAAACAAGCCCAAATTTAAAACTGGTTGGTGACTTGGTGTTGTAAAACACCATTTTTTTGAAAAAAAAAAAAAAAAATACTAATCAACCCATTCGGCCATTCCCAATTATCAAACATCATCGGGCATTAGCAATGACAAATTGACAATCAATAATCAAATATCAAGCATTATCAACAAGTCAACAACCCATTCCAAACATCATTGTAGGCTTGTAGCTGGACAACTCATTCGGCCATTCCCAATTATCAACCCATCATTAACAACCCATTACCCATCATCAATGACAATCAATTATCAAACATTCAACAAGACAACAACCCATTCCCACTACAGCAAATCAGCAATGATAATCAATCAACCAAAAATCCAATACCTGGGATCTGGGATTGAAGCCTCGAAGGAGTCGCACTGCGACTGTCGTAGACTCGCAGTGGAGCAGTGGAGGTGGCTCGGTGGCGGAGGAGGTGGCTCAGGCGTGGAGCGGTGGAGGTGGCTCGGCGGACTGCCGGGACTCGCTAATCGAACCTGGAACTATGGAAGGCTGAAGCAAAATGGGGACAACGCCACAGGGGGAGAAGGGGAGAGTCTGAGAGTCGACCTACAGCCCACAAAGCATCAGTATATATATTTTATTTATTTTTTTATTGGGCTATACCCATACTTGGTCGATTTTGGCCCAAATTTTCCCTTGGGCTGTAGCCCAAGTAGCCCTTGTCTTGGCTACGTCCCTAGGTGCAATATCAGACTATCACTGATTTACTGATACTACTTGGCAATTTTACAATTTTCTTTATTTTAATTACAACATTACTTATATAAATAGTAAATTTTGTTAGAAAAATTTCTTACAAAACACACATCCAACCTATCATTGCGATTTGGACTATAACTTGCTTACGAATAAGCAACACTTTTGTTCTCTTGTTTTATAGAGACAAAGAAAATCAAAATCGTAAGAACTAGTTGACATACACAAAATCAAAATTGCTGGTCGAACGGCCTAGTCTGGAACCCCTAGGTCTAGCGTTCGAATCCCAGTTCCATCTTGTGACCAGCAGATTTGAGGGACCTTTTGGGTTCGTGCGTCTGCGGTGCGGTGGATTAGTCTGGCTTTCGCCGCAATAACGGTGCAGGTGCTGAGATACTATTGTATGAGTGTGTGAGTTACTAACATAACTTCCCAATAAAAAAAAAAAGATCTAAACACTGAATGACCAACAACCTGGGCATGGGCATGCCCAAAAATGAAAAACCAATTTTCTTACACGTTTCATAGTTTCTAAACCTCAATAGAGTGCGATTAATAATGCACCGGATTTGCCCCTCAAGTCAAAGTCCGCGTCTGGTATCTTACACCAAATAGTCCACTCCAATCCACCAACTAATGGCCAGTGCCTTCTTGGGCTTCTCACCTCCAATATCCTACTTCCGCCAAGTGTCTCACCTCCACAGGCTGACTCCCCCATCCGCCGCACCCATGGCCCAGCACCACCCTTCCCTCGAAATCCTCGGCGGCGCCAAAGACACATTCCTCCCCGCCCTCCCCTCCCTGACCCGACCCTATAACCCGTTTCCCGTCTTCGCCTGGAACCGCCACGTGGAGACCATCTTCGCCGCCTTCTTCCGGTCCACCCCCGACGTTAAGCTCCGCCGCGAGTGCCTCCGTACAAAAGACGACGGCTCCGTCTCTCTCGACTGGGTCCCCGGCGACGACCGCGTCCTGGCCGCCGATTCTCCCCTCCTCATTCTCCTGGTTCGTAATTTCGATTCTCTCTTTAGTAAAAAAGATGAAAAATTTGAGTCTTTTTCTTTGGGTAATGTAAATGCTGCAGCCAGGTTTAACCGGAGGAAGTGAGGATTCGTATGTGAGGCACATGCTGATTAGAGCTAGAGATTGTGGATGGCGGGTTGTGGTGTTCAACAGCCGCGGTTGTGGTGCTAGCCCTGTGACCACTCCTCAGGTACTATTCAAACCATGGTTGTTTCAGTTTACCAAGTTAACTGTTTCTTTCTACAAATTGATAAATATTGTTATGTGTAAATAGTTTGTGAGTTTGATGATGAAGATATTGAGCATTTCGATATATGGTTTTAGCCAACATTGTGATTGTTTGTTATTTTTATGATGCTGATATGCAGTTCTATTCGGCTTCATTTTTAGGAGATATACGTGAGGTAGTGGACCATGTTGGTGGGAGGTATCCGGAAGCTAATTTATATGCGGTAGGCTGGTCTCTTGGTGCTAACATTCTCGTTCGGTATTTGGGTCAGGTACCGTTGCAGTTATTTCCTGTTCCATGCTCTCCATATACACTTTTAGTGATCAATTGCTCGTATGAAGTTTCTGTATGTTGGCTGGACCAATGGCTTTTCACTAGAAATGCTTAGTGTTTGTTACTCTTATTCATGTTCAAATGCATCTTAATGGTAGCTTTGATATGGTAGTATGTTTAGCAGTGTATCTTGATGTAGCAAGCTTTCTACTCATATGAATTCATCAATGCCAGTAGGCTTAACAAAGGATCTGGTACATGCAGGAGTCTAAGACGTGCCGTCTCTCTGGTGCTGTATCACTGTGTAATCCTTTCAATCTGGTGATCGCAGATGAGGATTTCCATAAGGGATTTAATAATGTTTATGACAAAGCTCTATCAAGTGCTCTCTGCAAAATTTTCAAGAAGTAATCCCATGATACATTTAAAAACTTTCCCAATATTTATTTCAGTTCGAAGGTGGTAACCAATTTGTTGACACTACATTGTAGGCATGCATTGCTTTTTGAAGACATGGGTGGTGAATATAATATCCCATTGGCTGCTAATGCCAAATCTGTCAGGGACTTTGATGAAGGACTAACTCGTGGTATATATGTGGTGCACTTGAAACCTTTTTGTTTTTTTGGATTGGGGTTATTATAATATGACATTAATCTGCTAAGAGCACCTTTCACTAAAAATTGCAGTTTCATTTGGTTTCAAGTCCGCCGATGACTACTACTCTAATTCTTGTAGTTCAGATTCCATAAAAGATGTTTGCACACCGTTGCTTTGCATTCAGGTGACATTTTGCCACAACATATCATATGACAGACATTTTATGAACCTCTCTATTGATGTTGATTGTACATCTTGAATGTTATTGATATGGTTGAATAAAAATGGATCTGTTTTATGGATCAATGAGACACTTGGTGCCTGTGCATATCTGTTCAACTCTGACATTTGGTATGAATGATAGAAAACAGACAGAAGGTTAAAGATGGAATAGTGGAAGGATTTTCCAGAAGGGAGGAAGGGTCTCGATTCCTTAGTTGCTTGTTTAAGTGGAAAGGGAAAAGTGGAGGGATTTCAAGCCCCTAGGTTCATTATATGATAAATTGATTAGCAGGTGGGAGGAGGGAACCTATTAAACAGAATTTATGGATGTAATTTTCCCCTCTCCATTCTACTCTATGACTAGTATGAGATTAATATACAGCTATATAGGTTCTTTCCTTCCTTCGTTTGTTCTTCTCTTTCTGCAGACAAGAAGATGAAAATCACTCCTTTCCTTCCAGTGATTTGTATAATCCATCCTGTTGCATTCATTTCCTTTCTATCACAGTGGTTTTGATGTAAATAGCATTGAGTGATATCCATTAAAATTTTAAAAATCATGTTTTATTATCCCATATATCACTGTATGCTTAGACATACTTAAATGATCTTAATGGTTTCAGGCAGCAAATGATCCAATCGCTCCAAACAGGGGAATTCCTCGTGGAGATATCCAGGTTTGTGGAGTCTCAAGCTAAAGTATATTTCTTGCGATATCTTTCTACATACCATTGAGCTAAACCTTGCTGTAATCTCAGGACAATCCAAACTGTATGTTGATAGTGACACCTCAAGGTGGCCATTTAGGGTGGGTTGCCGGTGCTGAAGCTCCATTTGGATGTCCTTGGACTGATCCGACCGTGATGGATTTCCTTGATCATCTGGAGAGAGGGAAATCTAATGGTCTCCCATGTTCTGGTGATTTGGAATGTGTGCAGCAACATACGGAGGACTTGCCCCTCTTGGAAGTATAGTTAGCAAATACTCCATTCTTTATATATACACACTCATATTCTTGTACCTTTATCAAATTGTAGTCCTAATAATGTGATAGTGTGCAGTCAAATTTATTTGAAATAAGTTAGAATCATATAATCATTATGCATTCCATGCATTCCAAAATTCAGATGGACCCTATTTTGTGTAGACTTAAAATGATGCTAAACAAGAGATCTTATTATCTGAAAGGTGTATCGAACTCTTTTTTATTTTTGGACGACTTTGATGCTTTGACTTTTGCAATTAAATTTCCTCTTCAGCTAAAGATTTTCTTGTAATCCAAAGGTTCCTCACAATTCTTTCATAATGATAAACCATGTAAACTTGGTGGCTTTTTTAACGCATGATCCACAGCAATGCAAAGTTGATTGCAATAAAAAGTAGATTAAGAGAATCACAATATGTGAAATTTGATATAAAAATTCAGGTACCCTTCCCAAACTATTCTGCCAAGGTCAAGTTGTCAATGTGATACCCAAAGACCTAAATTAACATCAACATGATACATCCGTCAAAAATTTCTAACGGCTCCGTCTGTTTGCTAAGCACGTGGAGATAATTTTTTTATTTTATCAAGAGCAGAATAGTCTTTCAATACTAACAAAAAAAAAAATTTGAACAGAGCTCTCTCTCCAACTCCGATTCTTCTTCTTCTTCTTCCCAACACTACCTCCTCCTACTCCAACTCACAATAGATCTCGCCAGATGCATCGTTTTGCTGCTAAAGATTAGTTTTTTATTGTGGTAAATTCTGGGTGTGTGATATTGAGGAGAAGCAGCAAAACAGAAACTCAGGATTAATGTTCTGGTTCGATTTCTGATTCTTCAAGGTTAAAGTCCCTCTCTGAAACTATTGGTAAGTTGCTGGGTATTGTATGATTAGATTGATCGAGCTATCGAATTGTATTGGCTTGTATTGTACTATTGTATGATTAAAATCATTAAATTGATCGAGTTTCAAGCTTAAAGCCCCTTTCTGAACAACAGAGTTGCGACATTGGGAGCGTCAAGAACACGGAGTCGAAATTCATTTTGGGGTGAGTGGTTGGTGGCTGGTGGCTGCTGATGTTGTCAGGTAAGTAAGGAAATGTGGTGGCGGAGTTTGCGGCGGAAGTTGCGGCCGCTTGGCTAGAAGAAAATCCCAGAAGAAGAAGAAGAAGAACAAGAAAAAGAAAACGAATGAAAAGAAAAAAAAAATGAATTAAAAAAAGGGTAAATTGGTCATTTCACTTTTTTAGGCCCACGTGTTTGCCATATCAGCAAACAGACGGAGCCATTAGAATTTTTTTACGAAAGTATCACGTTGATGCCAATTTAGGTCTTTGGCCTTTGGGTATCACATTTATACTTTTGAGAGTTCGGGTATCAAATTGGTCTTGGCAGAATAGTTTGGGGAGAGTACCTGAATTTTTCTCAAAATTCAATATAAGAAAATGAACTTTCCATAGTCCAAACTCTCCAAATTTGATTTCATATATTATGACTTATAAGTAATATCTTAGATTTTTTAGAGACCAAGCTTGTTAAGAAAGACTTGTCCAAAATAAAAAGCTTGTTAAGAAAGAAGAAGAGATGGATATTACAAAATAGCAAAAAAAAAAAAAAAAGGTTCATAGTCTTCATATCCCAACTTTTGAGTAAAATGTCAACAACTGATGTGAAAAACAATTACTTTCAAATTTGAAGTGAACATATCCCAACTTTTGAGTAAAGTGTCAACAACAACGGATGTGAAAAACAAATACTTTCAAATTTGGAGTGAACATATGAGATTCAACCAAATCTTGAACAGTATAGAGTTGTCCACTACATGATCCACACAGGGAAGAGGGAAGAGTCATTCGCCTAAGTTGTCGAGAATTGAGTCTGCAGACTGCAGTATTATATGTTTGCCATGATGTTGAGTGGTGTGACGGTTTTTGAGGGTGACCTGCATAACTTTTTGATGTTGTAATTCAAGATGGCCAAGTTTAGGGGTCATCATGGGCCGGGTTAGGGCCGGCCCTACCCTAAATTTTAGGGCTTAGGGTCGGGCCTAGTCAAAGTCAACAAAATTTAGGACCGGGTATGGTCAGGCCAGGGCTTAAATATGCTAACCTTTACCCGCCCGAAAGGCCCGAGCCACTAGGGCCGGGTCGGGCCGGCCTTCCAAATAGGGCCAAATAGGGCCTTAATTTGTTTAACAAAAAGTGTACCTACATGTACGTTTGCAAAGCATAATTAGCTATAATCAGCCAC
>NC_084823.1:52318218-52416871 GCF_958449725.1 Rosa rugosa | reverse complement strand
ATAGTCATTTTAGGACCTGTTGTGTGAGAATTAGAAAGAATAAGGACTAAACTGTTTTTCATGCAAAAGTATGAGGAGTAACGAGTATTTAATCCTATTTTTGATCAAATAGATCATTCCGTCAGTAGTCTGTGAACAAGAGGGGTTAACTCGCTGACGTGGCATGCCAACTCAGCTCTTATTGGGCCTACATGCAAGGGAAAATCCCTAAATTAGCCTTGCCACCTCAGTTTCTTATATCTATCTTCTTCTTCTTCTTTTTTAGAATGAAATTGACATCTTATATATATCTTTGGGAGCAGAAATATTCAACTATTTTTTGCAATCAAAAAATCCCCGATCAATAAATAGATCTTCCAGATTGTCAGCAAATTGCAAAAATGCTAAGATGGAAAAGGCCCAACTGTAGGCGATGCTAAATGATTGCAAACATGAGCTTTGGATGGTGAGATGTTTTATCCCCTCAATTTCTTCAAGATGCAACTCCTTCATACACTTGCAAGAAGATGAGATCCACCTGAAAATTCCTCACTCCAGAAAAAATAAAATAATTGATACTAAAGAAAGAGGGAAAATGAGCCTGGGCTAATTTGGGGATTTTGCCTTGCATGTGGGCCCCACAGAAGCTGAGTTGGCATGCCACGTCAGCGAGTTAACAATTCTTATTCACGGACTACTAACGGAATGATATATTGGATGAGAAATAATAGTGCAGGGGTGTTTTTGATGAAATTAGAATGTCAGGGACTGAATCGATTTTGCACCTAAAGTCCGAGGTAGTAACTAGTATTTAGCCCTTAAAAAATAAACAATTATTAGGGCTTAAATGGTCGGGCCGGGCCGTAGGGTAGGGTCGGGCTTCATTTGCATGACCCTTACCCTACCCTATTTGAGAAAGGGTAGGGCCGGCCCGCCCTAATGCAAGGGCCGGGTCGGGCTTCGACCCTACGGGCCTGGCGGGCTTAGGGCCGAAGGGCTAAATGATGAGGCCTAGCCAAGTTATTCTCACAGTAGTTGCCTGTATATTGGTTCTGATATATTCAGCAAACTTATAATGCTCTCCCAACTGACTGTATATTGGCATGAATAACATCTTCTCTCTTTCATTAAATGTCACCTCTATTTGTGGGACAATGTAATCGTAAATTCTCATTATTATTCTTTTTAATTTCCTCCAATATTTCACTCAACTTGACAATTACTAAACTAATCTAATGCTATAGGTTTTTGGGTTTTTCAATGGATGAACAATTTGGAATTAGACAACAATACAATACTATTTTTCTTCCAACTTTCCTTCGAATATGATTCACATTGCTTGACACAAGATATTCATTTCTACAACTCATGAACTAACTGTGATTGTTCCATGGATAATTCGTAATGATTCATAACAGAAGCAAGCACCAGCAAATAGTTTGTGATAAAATGAAAGAACTTAAATGTGTTTTAGGAATATACATGCATTATCAAAGAGTCAAAGCGAAACGTGCGTAAGTTCGACGAACTACACGTACCAGAACTTGAAGTAGCTGGTCTGTTAATAGGCACCGGTTGCATAGATACACAGTGCCTATGAAATTCACGGTATCTTTGACTCCCATATATATAAGATATTAAGATGAATCAATGCATGGTCTTTTGCAGTGTTTCACGAGCCACAGACACAGGTTTCAATGGAACCAATAATCATATATTCATATATGGTGCTTTTAGGGTGGGTAGCCTTGTGTTAGAAACTTTAGCAGCTTAGCTTGACTTCGTTGGTTTATTTGTTTGTGCTCCTTTCATGATCGAATTTGGTAGTGAGCCTCTGCATCATCGCTTGTGCTTCTATGACATATTAATTAGTTGGTTTCATATAATATTTATGAAAAGGATAAACTCTAATCCTACCAACGATGCTGATGAAGTTGGGCAGGCAAACTCATACGTACAGTGATAGAATTCAAATGCAATTCTTCTTCTAATTTAGAGACTAATTCTAGCGAGCCTTTGAGATTGACTGCAAGCTAATAATTTTACATTTGAAATAATTGGAGGACATGCAGTCTCCCAAAAACAAGAAGAGTCCTAGAAGATTTGGTTGACATGTTGGAATGAATTTGGACGGTTTTAGTGAGTTGGTGAGAACTGAAAAGAATGGGGCATTAGAATCTCATATCACCTTGAAAAATCCAAGCTTTACAACAGTGATATAAGAGACTTTATGGCCTTTATATTATTGTCAATCAATTTGTGTACGATCACTAAGATGCTTAGATTTATATTAAGTTTTAGAATGGATAATAATTGGAGGACATAATGCAGTCTCCCAAAAACAAGAAGAGTCCTAGAAGGATTTGGTTGACATGTTGGAATGAATTTGGACGGTTTTAGTGAGTTGGTGAAAACTGAACAGAATGGGGCATTAGAATCTCATATCACCTATTGTCAATTGTGATATTTCTGCCTATTGTCAATCAATTTGTGTATGATCACTAAGATGCTTGTGGGAGTGGTCAACTACCACTAGACCTGCAATTAAGGTAATTAAATCCGTAGTTAGTATGGCGATAAATGTCGGTTATAAAAGCGGCGATTATTACCGCTTTAATTATGATAATAACTATGTAAAATGATTACGACTATGAATGCACGATGAATGAACGTCGTAAATGTGTCATGATTAACCGTCATTAATGCAGCATTAATCATCGTCATAAGTATGTAAGTAATTGCAGCCATAAAGGTGGGAATAATGGCAGCTTGTCCCCCAAGTAAGTCATCGCCTATATAAAGGCGGTCTGACGTTCAGGTAAACCATCGCATTCAGACTCTTTTTACTCCACTCGACTAAAATACTTATTGACTTAAACATTATAGGGTTTTCTACAGGTACCCCTCCTCCTCTTCGAGCCGTCGGTCAAACTTCCAAGTCAACGCTCTTCTCTATTGCTCCTGGTCAGCTCCCGCTCCAGTCCGCATTCATTGGTGAGTCAAAATCCTCTATGCAATTTTTCATCACCAACAAGTGGCGCCGTTTGTGGGAACGACTTTTCCCTAAAAAGTGATGGCGAGAGTTGCACCTGATGGAATCCCATTTCTGTCACTGAGGACTGGAAGTGACGAAATCCAACCCCCTCACCAGCCCCCAAATAGACCTGTCCCAAACCCAAGCGACGATTTGAACTTGCCTTTAAATGAAGAGACGCAAAGACTGAGACAAGAACTCGAGCAACTCAGGAAAGAAAAACAAGACCGAAAGGCCCGCCGACGACGAAAACTCAAAAGAATTCTACAACTCGATAGCGGCTCGTCAGACGATGAGGCCAGCGGCGTCATCGGCAGAGGCTTTGGAGGACCCTCGTCAAGGGGGTGGAGGCACATTAAATGGAGGACTAAACGGCGGAACTGGAGCAAGCCAATCCAAGAGAGCACGCAATGAGTCATGGTGTGAGAAGATGGAGAAAATGATCAATGAATGTAAGCGGGCCGATCCTCGAGAGCTCGCGACCGAAATCGCAAGGGACGTCAGTAAGTCTCCCTTCACCGATGACATCCTCAATGCCACAAAACCTCACATGTTCACAACCCCATGTTCCAAAACTATGATTGGACTGCCGACCCCGTGGATCACATTAAGGGGTACAAACAGCAGATGTCCATCGAAACAAATGACGAGAAACTGATGTGCAAGCTCTTCCCATCAAGCCTCACGGGGCCGGCGTCAACATGGTTCTAAGATCTCATGCCCCAATCAATCCCGAATTTTGACATGCTGAGCCGAGTTTTCATTTCACAATACTTCTGTAATCGTAAGCAAAAGAAGGAAATGGCCACTTTGTTCAGCACCAAGCAAAATACAGGAGAGAAAATATGATAGTTTTTTGAACGGTTCAAGGTTGAAATGCGACATGTCAACTGTGAGCCTCAGTTTGCCGCGATTGCATTCAGAGAATGACTTCTCCTAAACGCATCCTTATACGAGAGTTTGTTGCGCGAACCCCCAAGAGACATGGATGACATTATTACAAGAGTCGAGGGGGAGATTAGGATCGAGAGGGCAAAGGAGGCACAAGAGGCCCGAGTTACTGTTGTCGTCGCCTCGAGAGAGGTCGACGGGAATAACATTAAGAAGGACATTCAAAGTATAAATTGTCTTAGCGAAGGGATACCTCGAGATTATCCCCCTGAAGAATGGTTTACGATCCACCCTATGACTATATACAAAAGACATAGCCACGAAGAAATATTTGAGAAGCCAACCCCCCAACCGGAGGCTAGTAACGAGGATGAGAGTAGTCGATATTGCTCACTCCACGAGGCAAGAGGACACAGAATATATAAGTGCGAGGGAGTGTGGCTAGCTATCCTTGCAGCAATGAAGGCTGATAAACTTCTTCAGTATAAAATGACATAAATAGAGGCAACCAGAGGAGTCATGGAAAGTCCACGTGTTGAAATTCATCTCGAGTAATGAAAAATGTACAATAATATGGTGACTTCGTTTTGATAAAAAGATTGGTACGACGCATAAAACTCAGGTAAAAACAATAAAAGAGATTAGTGATTTTTACGCATGTCGGTATCTCATCCAAGAGACTATTAGAATTATGTATTTTGTATTTTTCAGATGAATAATATCACTCGGACTAGTTCCTCGAGTAGGACAGTCCCCTTTAATTTGTATGACTGGTTCCTCGAGTAGGACAGTTGCATTTAATTTGTAGAAACTGGTTCCTCAAGCAGGACAGTTGCTTTGATTTGTAGGAGCTGGTTTCTCGAGTGGGACAGTTGCCTTAATGCTTCGAAACTGGTTCCTCGAGTAGGACAGTTGCCATAATGCTTCGAAACTGGTTCCTCGAGTAGGATAGTTTCTTTGATTCATAGGAGTTGGTTCCTCGAGTAGGACAGTTGCCTTAATGCTTTGAAACTGGTTCCTTGAGTAAGACTGTTGCTTTGATTCGTATGAGCTGGTTCCTCAAGCAGGACAGTGGCCTTAATGGTTCAGAACTGGTTCCTCGAGCAGGACAGTTGCCTTAATGCTTCGAAACTGGTTCTTTGAGACAGTTGCGTTGATTCATAGAACCTAATTCCTCGAGTAGGACAGTTATCTTAATGCTTTGGGTGGGGTGGTGTCCCTTACCCTCACTGCAGGTAGGGGTGGAATGATGGACCTCACCCTCATTGCATGCGGAAGTGGAAAGAGGTGATGGATCTTACCCTCGCAAGATGTGGAGGTGAGACAACACAGGTTACGAGATTGGTAATGAATCTAAGCCCTTCAGGGCATGGGGGCAATCCCATCCTCAGAAGACGATAAAAAGTAGTCTATGGAAGGAGAATTGTTCTATATGGTTTGGTTTCAAATTCTCCAATACATTGTTTTTGTTTAACGTTTATTAGATCTCCAGTTAATCGCCCAGGATATTGGCTCTCGATTTCAAATTACCCAATGCATTGCATTCTTGTTTGTTTGTTTTTTTTTTTTTTTTTTCCTGAGGGTCTGCAGGCTCAGAAAAGAAAAACAAAGAGGCATGTAGGGAAGTGAAATATATGTCGTAGCCATGGAAACACAAATGACGATCATCGACGCAGCCATAGAAACTGTGATGACGGTTATCAAGGTCGGCGTCACCTACGTTGGGACCAGCGTTGCGGTCATCAAGGAAGGCGTCACCAACGTCGAGGCCGACGTCGCGGTCATCTAAAAAGGTGTCAATGACGTCAGGGCCTGCATCGAGATCATCTAGAAAGGTGTCACTGACATTGGGGCCGGCGTTGCCGTCATCAAGAAGGGCGTCGCCAGGGTCGGGGCCAGCGTCACGGTCATTGAGAAAGGCGTCATTGACGTCGGGGCCGGCATTGCGGTCATCGGGGCAGTCATAGTGAAAGGCATCACGACGTCAGAGTCGATGTCGCCTCATTAAGAAAGGTGTCACCAACGTCAGGGTCGGCGTTACCATCGAGATTAGCATCGTCATCGTCAGGATGAGCGTCATGTCACCGACATCAGGGCCGACGACGTCGTCATCGGAAAGATGTCACCGTCGTTGGGGTCGGCTTCGCCGTCATCGAGAAAGGCGTCAGGGCCGGTGTTACCATCAAGATTAGCATCGCCGTCGTCGGGATGAGTGTCATGAACATCAAGAATAACAATCATGGCTAAAGAAACCAAACGTTCAAGGGATTAAGCGGTTGAGAAGTATGGCAGGAGAAACTCGTCTATCCTAGGGAAACTCAGTATCATGCATTGGCAGTACTCAGTGAAGGCGTCACGAGCCAAAATAAAAATAATAAAAACAAAAAAATAAATAAATAAAAAAACACAGGGAATTTATTCCAAAAAAAAAAAACATAGGGAAAAGAGAGAGTTTCGCAGCAAAGTACCTTAAGCTCGGCGTCTGAATTGAGCTGCGCTGGGGGAACGGCTTAGGAACGAGGTAGCTTGCTAGGGGCACCGTGCACAGACGTGACTGGAAGCTAGGCTTCTGCGCGGCGGGCGAGGCACTGAGGGCACGACACGCCGCTGAAGACGCCACGAGCATATGAGTCCGAGACGCGAAGACCCGGCACTGGACTAGCTGCAAGACATTAGACATAGGCAGATCTGAGTCCTGGTTTGGGCGTGTAGGCGTCAGCGTCGTCCACGAGATGAGATGCAGACTCTGAACAAGGAACGAATATCTTCTTATAGGAGCACATCTATGCTTTCAACACGAGGTAAAATTTTAAAGAAGGGTACCCAAAAAGAAATTTAAAGATGTGGAGCCCAGATAGGAAATTTAAGCTTTGAAAATTTTCTCTTGGGATGAATTCTCGAGGACAAAATTTGGGGGCATTGTGGGAGTGGTCAACTACCACTAAACCTGCAATTAAGGCAATTAACTCTACAGTTAGTATGGCGATAAATGTCGGTCATAGAAATGGTGATTATTACGGCTTTAACTACGATAATAACTACGTGCAATGATTACGACTATGAATGCGCGATGAATGAACGTCGTAAATGTGTCATGATTAACCGTCGTCAATGCAGCATTAATCATCGTCATAAGTATGTAAGTAATTGCAGCCATAAAGGCGGTAATAATGACAGCTTGTCCTCCAAGTAAGTTATCGCCTATAGAAAAGCGGCCAGACGTCCAGGTAAATCATCAGATTCCGACTCTTTTTACTCCACTCGACTAAGATACGTATTGACTTAGGCATCCGAGGGTTTTCTGTAGGTACCCCTCTTCCTCTTCGAGCCAACGGTCAAACTTCAAAGTCAACGCTCCAAGGAAGCTTCTCGATTGCTCCTAGTCAGTTCCGGCTCCAGTCCGCATTCATGTAAGTTAAAATCCTCTACGAAATTTTTCATCACCAGCAATGCTTAGATTTATATTAAGTTTTAGAATGGATAATGACTTTTAATTTTTTTTATTTCTCATCAACATTTTGTAAAACAATCTTAATAATTGAAATTTTGTAGATGGCAACTCACAATTCCCAAACAAGTATTACCCAACTAGGGAAAGAGAAAACAGAAAGAAACAAGCTAGGGAATCCACGAAGAAAGTTTGTTTGATAAAGACTGAACCCAGAGATGATGTTGATGAGGATTGATGATGATACCTACTCAATAAACAAAGGCTTCTTTGTTATAATGCGCCGATGAATAGGAATGCGGGGGAGGACGTACTTGCTATTTTTCCCTTTACTAAAAAAAAAACAAGTCCTATTTTTCACTTGACCAAAAAAAAAAAAAAAGTTATTAAGGACAAATCATATTCAAGCCACAAGTCATTTAATGTATTTTGATATGCATCGATTGAAAGTTTGAACCTTCTTTAGTCCTGATATATTTTTTGTTTATGTAATTATAACATTTTCATATTTAGAAGTAAAAAAATCTCATCATATGCAAAATATTAATATTATCGAGTGTGTTAGAACAAATTAATGGTAGATCATTCTACTCAAATTACGGTCAGTATAAGGTCCGATGTATATAGTTTTATTAGAAATCGGAAGTACGAGAATCTGATGTTAAAAAACTTATGACATCAGTTTTTCATTAACCTGATATCTATAAAGTGATGTCTATCTACATATTTGTACTAGTGTAGTAATATATCAGACTAGAGTTTTTCATGGCTCATAACATGTTCTCTTTGAAAAATGACAAACATGAGATAACCAAGTAGCTGGAAGTATACAATTCGATTTCCATCAAATCGGAGAAGTCTGCAATATCAAAGATTTACAAAATCCCACTTATTCTTCTTATTGTAAGAGCAAGTTCACCCGTTGGGTCACCAGGTCACCTACTATTCACTGTTTTTATGTGTTATTTTTGCCTTATGGGTCACGAGTACAGTGTATTTCGTGCCCTGGATTACCCTGAATAGTGTTCTGGGTCACCATGGTGACCTGCACAGTGTATTTCGTGCCCTGGGTCACTGTGCCCGTGACCCAGAGAATGAAAATATACACTAAAAAACAGTGAATAGTAGGTGACCCGGTGACCTAACGAGTGAACTTACTCTAATGCAATGTTTCGGATAAGATGCTTAGAAAGTTAGAATTAGACAAATGGAAGTTGATACATGGATCATCACATGATAAGGATCCCGCATCCCATCTGACTAGATTTGTTCCCATGTGGAACATCCATCTTCTGCTTGGTCACTGTCATCGAAAAAAACTATTCTCCTTGGTCACTGTTCACTTAGCACGTGTTTGTTTACAAAGCTTATGGATTGGGCTTGGGTTTTGGTATTAAAATTCTGACGCTGAAAAATTCGTGCAAACTATTCAAAACTCATAGCTCGACTTTTCCATATTGTTTCATTGTTTGCACATTGAATCTCATCAATATATGTCCGGGTTGGCAGTGTCAAATTCTTATCTTTTCGTTAGGGTTTTTGGATAATTAACACGCACCCTTACCAAATTAACCAGATGATGCTTGCGTGGCAAATGCTATTGAATCATAAGCATGAATTTCTTGTCAATAACATGAGTCAATAACTTGATGATTAATCTAAGTTATTAAACTAATAAAATTATGATTCTTTTCCTGTTTCCCTGGGAATTTGCTTTCTCTATTTTAATACTTGGTGTCAATAAACAATGACGGAGATAGAATTTTTGCCATATAATAAACCAAGTATATAATTAAGTTTGTGACAAAGATGCCAAGGTGGTGTGATGGATAGAAATCATAGAAATATATATATATATATATATATATATATATATATATATATATATATATATATTGGCAATTTGCAAAGGTGGATAACGGTCCTAGTCGACAGGAAAAACAAGTCTGTCCAAATATTATAACAAAGACAAAGATCAATAGTGGGTTAACATTCTGCCTTATCTGATCATCGATGGAGGACCATGCTCAAAATGCTTTATCATTTCTTTCAGTCCGTACTGCCAACTATAAAAGTCTTCATGGAATTTAAGTAGTTCAACTTTATGTCATGCTCATGCTCATAATTAAGCAATTTTCAAGATTGGAAATTGATCGAAGTGCATGTATATTCCAGGAAGGAGACTGGTCTTTGGAAAAAAGAGATCCAAAAAGAAAATTGAAGATCCCCGATGTTTCTGGATTGTAATAGCAGGGATCTGGACACAAATAGTGAGCCAGGTTCTTTAGCTTTGGTTGGTGATCGACAAGTTTTTTACACCACATGTTTTTTATCAAATAAGTTCATACATATTTGGACGTTTTGAGGATCAACTTCGGAAAGTATAAAGAGATTCGATCTGTTTTGAGTTCTTTCTTAATTTCTTGACTCCTAACTTTTTATTATTATTTTTTTTTTTGTGAAATGAGGTAAATGAGTGATTTCATAATTATTTATTCTCCAACAATGTGTCGATCTGTAAATATTTGAAGTTCACTTCCCTCAATCTTTAAGTGAAGATTAGAATATTAGAAGCCATCATTTTTAGCTTATGAATTTAGAGAGCCTTTCTAATGAGAACTAGTTTAAGACTTTTAAATTAACGATTTGGGAGACCCACTTTTCGACTACATTACAGTAAATCAACAGTTAAATATTTATACATATATGAGTAGATCACTTTTGATTTTTTTTTTTTTTCAAATTGCTAATCGTTAAGGTGTCGAACTAAATCAAATCAATGGTCGAACCAAATATGAACCGTTCATGTTCATAATTGATAAATCATGATTGTAAATGCCTTAACAATTTTTAATTTGGTTGAAAAATTACATAAATGATGTGTATCTAACAGTTGATTTGCGAAATGTGATCAAAAAGTAAGTCTCACAAAAAAAATTTCAATTAGTCATCATTAAAAAAATTTCTTTTGAATTAGTAGTCGACAATTTTACAAAAAAGTGTTTAGAGTGAATTATAAAATGCTACATGGAAGTTATATATCCATATCCAAAGCCAATAATCCAAATTTCATTTTTTTATTTGTGACGTAATTGTCAATGTAATGTCATAATTGAACTCGTTCATTTTCTAAATAACAGAGAATGTAATTAAACGAATCTAAATTAATTCGAATGTAAGTTCCGTTCTATGGTAGAGAATAGTTCCCTATGCAAGTTTCACGTGTACCTACTTGGGCTACTTTCTCGAGTCTCTATCGTCTTTTTCACACGTAATCATCTTCTGAAACAATCTGGTCCATCAATCTCTATTGCATGATAAGGGACTAAACCCCCTACAACTAATGAAACGTCTAGACTGCAGTTGTAATACCTGCCATACTTTTACTTCTTTCACGGTGTAAATCTCCAACTCCTCCAAGTTGATCTACAAACACCTGTGTGGCTGTGCAGTAGTGATGAAACAGATCTAAAGAAAAACACCTGTTAGCATTGGAATAAGTAGCATTTTCCCCAGAAATAAATATTGCTGGCCGGCCGGCATTCGTTTGTTTGAACTCTATCTAGAAATTCAGGATATAAATCTCATGGTCAGGGACTCAGGATGTTCAATACTTGGTATAATTAACATTAAATCATTAATAATGAGGGAGCATATATATGAAAGCCACTAATAACTAAATTAAGTAACCAATTAGGAAAAACTGTACGTGGAGTGCATGTGATAATATTGGATGGCTCTACCGAACTATCAACATTATGAGCCCTTTGATCATGAAATGGCATTTGCAGCCAAACTCTCACCTAATTGTACTATATGAAAACTCAAACTCAATCCATGGTTGATTAGAAGTTCACTGGTCTTTTTAAATAAGCACAAATAAAATAAATCTTCAATTACGTTTGAAACGGCAATGATTTTTGTAGTAATTGGAAAAATAAGTCAACCATAGCACATATTTCATCTACCAAACAATATACTAATAATAAAAAGAAAAGTAAATGATTTCATTTACAATATTCATTCTATCATTCAGGATTCTCCTTTCCAACCATGAGAACCGTTTCATCTTCAATTGAAAAATTTGCTTCATGATTGGTTTTTTTTTTTTGGTCAAAGGAAAATATGTATTAGATGGTCCAACTGGTACATCCAAATACAAGAGGTACAAAAGACCCCAATATCAAGAGGCACATAGGCCCCAGCAACAAGAGGCACATAGGCCCAACAATAGAGGCACTTAGGCCCAGCATAAACAAAATACAACCCATAATGGGTGTGGCCAAATTACAAGTCAGAAGCCCAAATGTAAAAGAAAGAAACCCTAAACATTCTAACAGCCACCACATCTTCATCAGCCGCATAGTCTTCATGCCGCAGTAATCAAGTTGTTGCCTGACGTCAATTCGCCGCCGCAGCATCAGATCGCACCGCCTTCTCCACCGGTTGTGACACATGCCGGGCTCAATAATGCCCAATAGAAATCGAGTAACCGAAGAGGGAGTGATTACCGAGGTAATCTGGACACCCTCTGTTGATATAACAAAAATCCACCAACGGGTGAAAGTTTGTTTAGAGATGGTGGAGCATGGAGCCGATCTGAAAGCTAAACTGGTCAAACCTGTCAAACAAAAACAATAACAAAGGAGGAGGAAGATCTGTGCTAAAAAATTGATGAAGAGTTGATGTGAGATAGGATTTGGGTTGTGGTGAAGGAGTGAAGAGGTGGAGAGGTGATGTGGTTGGTGAGAGTGAGAGCTCGCCCAGTCATGGCAGAGCTCATGATGGCAGCAGCAAGTGATGGGTAGATGGAGAACTTGAAGGAAATAGAGGGAAGAGAAAGAGAAGGAAAATGAAGGAAAAGGGCAGATCTGGTCAAGAAAAAGACTGGGTGGATGGAGTGGAGATGGAGGTAAAAGTAGTGGTGGTGGAAACGGAGGTGATGGTGAGACTCTCAAAATGATGGCTGATTTGAGAAAATTTCTAGAGAGAATGAGGACCCTCTCTCTCTAGAAACTTTCCCTCTGTTTTCCTCTCCTGTTTTCCTCTGTGGTTGCTTCATGATTGGCTCCATGAGCGCAAATCTGTCTCATTAGAAAGCTTTCTTCATTAAAAGAAAAATTCATCATCAGTCCCTGAACTTTGGTGTCAAGGCCAATTTGATACCCACACTCACAATTCTAACAATGTAATACCTATAGCAACGACATGCCTTCGTCCAATTTCCGTGACGGCTCCGTTAAAAAACTGACGTGGTAAGCATGTGGAGACCAAAAACAGGTAAATGATCAGTTCACCCTTTTTATTTTGTCAATTCATTTGTTCTTTCTTTTCTTCTCCTTCTTCTTCTTCTTTTTTAATTTTTTTTAAATTTTTTTATACTAAATCAAGCCATATAAGACCAAATTTATTTCTATCTTCTTCTTCCTCCTCTGTATCTAAGAACATTCATTAATTTCTTGATGGGTCGGCTGTAACAAGTTGAAAATAACCCAACCTATATGGAGCAGAGTGTAATTAAACCCCTCGAGGCTGCTCCTAAAACGACGTCCCTGCAAATCTCAAGTGAAAAGAAAACAATAGGGCTCTGGCGAAACCCAAACCCTAGCCTCCAGCCATGGCGGCCGGTATCGGTCTCCCTTCTACGTCATCTGTGGATGACACTCAGCAGCCGATCTTGTGCGGTGACCACCCAACCTAGCCCTAGGTTGGCCATCATCTCTGGCCGGAAGGAAATAAGGGATGTGAGGGATTTGGATCGGTGCTCCAGTCCGATCAGACTCAATGGTGATTGGGTGGACGAGTGGCCGTGGAGGATCAGGCCGAGACGAGGTCGGCTCAAGGCTAGGCTATATGCAGTCGGGATTGACCGGCGATTACAGGTTGGAGGCCAAGGGATGAGAGGTCCTGTGTGGCGGACGTGCGACCTCTGGACCCGGATCAAAGCAGTCACATTCAGGTTGATGGCGGCGAGGGCGTTTGCATACCTACCCGTGGATGTGGCGGAGATCGCAGTTGTGCACCTTGCAGCGATCCAGAATCTAAAGCATGCAGAGCACGCCGGTGGGGTGTCTGACTCAAGGATGGTGGTTACATCTGTAGATACCTCCACTAGCAAGGCTAATTCTCTACGTCACCAAGCATAAGTAACACCCACTTTGGGACATCCACAAGACATGGCAAGGCCCAACCGAGACATACATCGTGTAGCCCTATGTTCAGGCTACGCGGCGGTATCCGGAAGTCGCAAATCCGCCACCAGGAAGCCACCTTCCCGCCCTTGCCAACATGCCTCCATAACATAGCTTTCTGCATGTTAAATAGACTAGAATAGTAACTTTGCTTGTCCCACATCGAAGAACAAGTAAAAGAGAAGCATTCCTTCATCTATAAAACGAATGCCTCCTCCCACAACTCAACACATTCCACATTCATTCATCCCATTACATACTTTGTAATCTTGTTAGGCCGCAAGGCTCGACACACTAGTATAGCCTTCAAGTGGACGTAGTCTCCCGCTCATGCGGACGCGAACCACTATACATCTCGTGTCAATCTTTCTCTCTCTCTCTCTCTCACTTAAGCTAACTAGAGACCCCTCGGTCACTAACGTTAACATTGGCGCCGTCTGTGGGAAGCCAACACAATGGCTTCGTCACCTACCGTGAGCTAAGTCTGCTTAGCAGAACTCAAAGAAAATTTTCCCTCCTTTGAGCTACTTCAAATTCATTGGTCACCCATTTCCCTTTGGTCATTCATGAATTTTCATTGGTTCCCAGTGAGTTCATGTTTGAAGTTGTGTTTCTTGGCGGCAACCTTTGCCAAGGCATGATCAACATTACTCCAGCGGTACAACTAGAGCAGAAATGTGCAGAAATTTGCACTTTGAGGGCCGGTCATCACTGGTCAACGCCGGTCAACACGTGGTCAACGCCCAAGGAGTGGTCAAAACTTGCAGAAACTGCTCAAAACACCAACATCAGGGGCCGTTCAATGCTTGGTCAACGCCGGAAATTGTCGGTCAACGCCCGGCGGAGACAGTCAACGCTGAAAAAAAAAAAACTTGGCGGCAACTCTTCTCTGGACACCCAGGACACTTCTCTGGGCACCCATATCTTTTTTTTCAACTTTTTTCGCCGGACACCAGCTTCCGCCGAGCTCCATCTTCAATCTCCGCCTAACTCCTCTGGCAGCACCAGTGTGCAGTCCCCGCTGCGCCCACCGGACTGCTCCGCTCCGCCAAACCGCTGGGACGAACTCGAGGCTGCAGCTCCGCCGGACCACTCCGCTCCGCTGCACTCCGCTAGGAATCACCAGCGGCACACCACCGCCCAGCTACTTCCGCCGGCAAAGCTTCTAACGCCGGCACATTACCGCCAGCAAGCCTTGCTCTGCCAAACAAACTCCTTCATGCAACTTCAGCGGCACCGCTACGGCCAACGCCATCAGCGGATCCCATCCGCCAACCAAGACCGCAGCTGACAAAGCCCAGCTCCGCTGAACTCAACCACGAGCTCCGCTAACAAGCCACTGCTAGCCACAGCTCCGCCGAATGCCGGGCCTATTGTGAGGTTCCGTCGGCCTTATTCCTCCGAGTTTCCAGCCGCACTTCGCTCCGCCGAGCTCGCTCTAGGAGTACCACTCCAACAGGCGTCGCAGCAGCTCCGCTTAACCACCGCTGGCTAAATGCTTCGCTCCGCCGGCCAGGAACTCCGCCGGCCAGGAACTCCGCCACCCATGAGCTCCGCTCCGCCGAGCCTTCCCCGCTGGACAACCTCCTCTCCACACCCAGAAATATGCTCTGGGCCAACTGACCTCTCGGTTCGCTCTCAACCTCCGCCAGGAATGCACCGCCAAACCATATACCGCCAAATCAGCGTTATGCTCAACGTAGCATTCTTGCAGCAATTATGCTCAGTACACAACAGTCACGCTCACTATTATCTCCGCCTAACACCCAATAGCCACCGCCAGCGGCCTCTTGAGATCATCAACCTTCAATCTCCTTCACTAGTGTGGTGCCCAGCAGCTTCTGCTTCGCTCACTCAGCGGCAAGTCCGTCGAACAGCAGTCCGGCATTCTCAAAGGAAAAGCTAAGTCTCTAATATTTTCTGCTTGTCTATCATTGGGCTCATCATCTGTTTACACGTATACCTATTGCATGGACAAAGCCATGCTTCACACTTAGTTGCGCTGTTGCTCAAGTACTTTGGATACACGTGTGTACTCATGCATACACCTTCATACTCTTATCCATAATTGTGGTGCACGTATATGCTCAGTGGACAAGGACCATGCACAATTTATATTTTAAATGCGGTCGTACGCTATCTTTTCTTTTTTCAAGATGATTTGGTCCACTTCGTATGCCGCCATTCCGGTCCCCATGCATGCTAGCTCTACTTTACCTAGGCCACATCAAACACGTGCTATCAACCATCTTTACTGCCTGTGCATATACAAATTCATAGTCAACCTCATGAAATATGCATGTACCCCACCGCCCCGGTGCCATTCAAATGCCATGCAATTACACATGCCTTTAATTGTGACTTGCTCTCGTTCTCTAAATGCATAACCGGTGGTATATATGCCACCACTTGATGACTATTGTGTCATAAGTCCAAATTACATGTGATAATTATTCTGCATAATTCACTTTGGCTAACAGAACATCACACACATATGCATTAGCTGGGGAAGTCAACCATGCATATCTACCTCGGTCCAAAATGACTTGATGTGTATACCATACGTACGCATCTTTAGTTAATGGGTCTTTCATACTTCTACGGCTCTCTGTAGTAAAAGTATATTGATATATGCATGCTATTTGTCATCAACTACCACATTTGCTTATACACTTTGCTTACAATTTTGTCAAAATACATATGCAAATTCAACTATTTCTATTGAGCATTCAACCTCAACTACGAGTTGACGAACATTATCGGAATACTTTATCCGTCACAAGCAATGGACCGCCATGCTCGGCCAACTCCGCCAGCCTCCAAATCGGCATACGATAAGTCACTATCTTATCTCTTACGCTCTTGCAAATTTGAGCTACCGCCGATGCCATGTCTATACATGTCTCCATGACCCTTAAGCATGCCTACGGCGTGTTATTAACACCTTTACTACATCGTACATGCTTGCTCTGTGTGTTTTGTCATTTTTTCATGCAGATACAAACTTTACGAGTCTACGGTCTACGACCAAACCGCCAGGCGGTAAGGCAACGCCTCATAATAGCACTGACCGCTACGCGGCATTGCAGCAAGGGACTAGTTAACACAGCCTACGGCAGCCATTGATCCGGCAGTTAACCCCGACGCTTGGGTACCAAAGATTGGGATCGCTTCCCAACACCCTCTGCTCCGTGCAGCTCCCCCTCAACAAACAAATTACCGACCATCCGGAGGTCCGTCATGGCTGGGGAGTCGGGGACTCTCTAGCGGGCCTAGCAGGGGCCCACCCCATTGAGCTTCCGCTCATGCCTTCCTGGCACCCCATTGAGCTTCCGCTCATGCCTTCCCGGCAACCCATTGAGCTTCCGCTCATGCCTTCCCGGCACCCCATTGAGCTTCCGCTCATGCCTTCCCGGCAACCCATTGAGCTTCCGCTCATGCCTTCCCGGCACCCCATTGAGCTTCCGCTCATGCCTTCCCGGCACCCCATTGAGCTTCCGCTCATGCCTTCCCGGCACCCCATTGAGCTTCCGCTCATGCCTTCCTGGCAACCCATCGAGCTTCCCGCTCATGCCTTCCCGGCAACCCATCGAGCTTCCGCTCATCCCCCTTGAGCTTCCTGCTCATGCCTTCCCGGCAATCCTCGAGCTTCCCGCTCACGCCTTCCCGGCATTCCCAATTTTCACATTCATGTCTACTCGACACACCACACGTTAATGGAACATGGAATTCTTCTACCATTTGTCGCTCCCGACAAATTGAATTCTTTTCGCGTTCCATTAATACGAGCGACCACCAACCAAACGCTTACCTTCGCAGCGCTCATACAACTTACATTTATCATATGCAATCCATATGCTCACCCGACCACACGAGCTCTTGGGTTTGTACGTCATAATCGATAGTACTCGGCGCCATTCGCGTGTATACATCAACGTGTATCACGCACCTCATACGTTTATATATGCCAATGCATATCGATGCAACTCACATTTGTTGCCCAATGCAACGAGCATTCTACGTATGCCTGTTTTTTGTCTTTGTTGTGCAGGTTAACGAGTCCCTTCTTGCTTACGGAGTTCGGGGACTTGTAGGGGCTCCGTACCGCCCGGTTACTTATGCTTGATGACTTCATGATTTGAACTCCCCAACCAAGAAGCTCCTCTTACTTGGGGACTTCGGGGACTTGTAGATACCTCCACTAGCAAGGCTAATTCTCTACGTCACCAAGCATAAGTAACACCCACTTTGGGACATCCACAAGACATGGCAAGGCCCAACCGAGACATACATCGTGTAGCCCTATGTTCAGGCTACGCGGCGGTATCCGGAAGTCGCAAATCCGCCACCAGGAAGCCACCTTCCCGCCCTTGCCAACATGCCTCCATAACATAGCTTTCTGCATGTTAAATAGACTAGAATAGTAACTTTGCTTGTCCCACATCGAAGAACAAGTAAAAGAGAAGCATTCCTTCATCTATAAAACGAATGCCTCCTCCCACAACTCAACACATTCCACATTCATTCATCCCATTACATACTTTGTAATTTTGTTAGGCCGCAAGGCTCGACACACTAGTATAGTTTTCAAGTGGACGTAGTCTCCCGCTCATGCGGAGGCGAACCACTATACATCTCGTGTCAATCTTTCTCTCTCTCTCTCACTTAAGCTAACTAGAGACCCCTCGGTCACTAACGTTAACAACATCTGATGCCCGGGTTGGCAGAGAAGTGGTCACGGCGGCGTCTGGCGTACGTGGCAGAAGAGCGGCAAGTGGGGTGCCCAGAACATTTTGGGGGTCCAAAGGGTTTGGGTGGCTCAAATCAGGTTGGGTGCCCAAATCATTTTGGAAGCCCAAAAGGTTGTGGTGGCCCAAATCAATTTTAAGGCTACAATCAGATGGGCTTGGAGTGTTTTTCTGTTGGAATGGGGCTCTTTGGCGGACCCTGCAATTTGGCCTTGTTTCTTCAGGGTTTCGTATTTGGGATCCTGGAGGAGCATTACCCTGCAGCTGGAGGCTCGAGAACATGGCAAAGGAAAGCTTTAGGTTTTCCTGGTCTTTTTGCCTACTACTAGAAAGTTGGTATTCTATTACTTTCATCTTAGTTTTCTCTAGTTGTACACCAATTGAGGTCTCTAGGCGACTATGTCTACTTTTCAAAGAGAGGTTAGTAGTGAGGATTGATTTTTTTGTAGTCAGGCTCAATAAGTGAGCGTATGTGTTAACAGTGAGGGTCACCTGTCCTTTGCTCGGTAGCTTGTGTCATTTATGAGTTTGGTATGAGACAGCATCTGATGTACGTGTCTCCTGGCCATGGATAAATTAATGAAGTTATCTATTTCCTCTAAAAAAACGACGTCCCTGCACGGCCCTTCTTCAAAGTTGTTGCAGCCCTTGTTCGAGCTTCAGCAAACAAAACAAGCTAAGATGGATGCAATCATATAAATATATAATCAAGATGATTTGAATCTTTTTCAACAGTGATGGATGTAATTTGCTCAGTTTTTGTTGATGCTAGATCCAGATCCATGTACGGGTCGGGTAGGGGATGAAATTGATGGCCGGTTTATTGAGCCAGCTACTCTAATTAATTAATTGTACTGATCTGAATATGAATCGGTCAGGAAATGGATTTATTACTAAAGTCTCGGTTACTTCGTGTTTGGTGATTGATGATCCGGCCAGATCCTTTTTCTAATGCCTTGCAACCTTGTCGTTTTGAATCGGTGGAATTAACCTAATAATACATTCAACATGTTTTTGAGGCTTTAGATTGGCAGCCATATAGCTTGCCACAAGAAAATAAGCTTTTTCTCCCACTACAACGCAATACCAAAATTAGCAACGTACAGAAATTGAGAAGTCATCACAGTTCCATTACTCTCAGGAGCTTGAGATAACGTGTGTTTCCCAAAGCCTTCGATCATGAAAGTTGCTCATCATCTTCAATTGTGCTGATATCATCCACATCTTTATCTATTTCATCACCTGCTTTTATCTTAGCTTGGACCTTCCACTCATCGATAATCCATCTGATTGAAGTTGGCAAAAGCAGAATCATCAGAATCAGTATTGGGGGAAATGCCCACGAAGGCCTCCATCCGCTATATATATATATATATATATATATATATATATATATATATATATATATATAGCCCTTCTACCCTTCTACTAAGGGATATCTTTTTTTGGTATTTTCTAGGGGATAGGGCATTAGACCAAGTTTTTGATCACATTTCGGCATCTCAACCGTTCAGTTTTTAGGCCTTAATGTGTAGATCATTTCTGAAAATTTTCAGTCGAATCGGTGATCGTTAAAGTATCAAACTAGATTAAATCAATGGACAAACGAAATCTGTCAAACTTGAACCGTTCATACTTATAATCTTAAATTGTCATTTCGAAAGACTTAATGATAATCAATTTTGGCTGAAAATTTGCAGAAGTAATCTACACATTAAGAATTAAAAACTGAACGGTTGAGATGTAAAAATATGATCGAAAAGTTGGTCAAATGTCCTATCCCTAGAAAAGACTTAAAAAAGGGATCACTCACTAAAATGACCCTATATATATATATATACACACACAAAGCAGTGAAGGCAAAATAGTCTAAAAAAATTATTAAAAAAAAACAATAAATAAATATTTAATTATTTACTAGCGAAGATCTTATTAAAGTCTTTATGGGTAAGTGGGAAAAAAATAAGTAGGTGGTGTAAGAGGGGAAAAAGTCCCTAGAGTTAGGGTAAATGCAAGGTTTTAAGTTTCCCCGAAACTGCCGAAATTTCCGTAAATTTGAAGTACTGAAACAAAATTCATATGCTATATCATTTCCGTCAAAAGTTTCCCGAAATTTTCCGTAAATTTTCACGAAATTTTTAATTTCAGAAATATCCACACACAAAAAATATATTAAAAAATTCACACCGAAATTTTGTCCGAAATTTCTCTAAAATTTCTGTGAAATTCGTTTGTCACCAACAAAATATGAAATTTTGATTTTTTTTAATTTTTTTTTCCAATCAAGTTGAAATTGGATACAACAAAACCCTCTTTGCTTTATCTGCTACCAAAGTACTCATGCTCCAAGTCTCCAACCACATCATGATTCTATTTGCAATCATAAGGCAAATTATGAAAATGATAGGGGGAGTGGCAAATCATGGCACTACAACCAATAGAGTAGTGATGATCATACTACTTATCCTGGTGCAAATCGTGAATACAATTCTAGAGCTAGGGATGCACAAGGAAGACGCGATAGCCATTTATCTCTAAATAAGTTTGAATCACTTTCTTCAAGTCTCGACTCAATGGACATAGGAACTCAATATAGTGATAACCCTAAACCCATTCAATTCTCATTATCCTCATCATGAAATGAGTTCTACCTCAGAAAGTACTTACGGAATTGGATCAAGCTCACAAGGTGGAAGCACATCTGGCCTTTTTGATCATTCTTCGTCCCAAATGCCGTATGCTTCATACAATGAAACACTATATTGGGTAATTCCACAATATCCGATATATGGATTGCATGTGGGAAGAGATCAACACACATACATTACTCATGTGATGAAGTACCAAAATCATTTCAAAAATTCATGTACTTGGGAGCAGTATGCCAGTATTGTATGATACTAAATGGGAGCAGTTCAACCACATTGATCGAACCACATCGTAATAGCTCTTATTACTAATACTTTATATTGCTTTTGTTGTACTTGTTCATTTTCATTCATAGGGTTTTGGTATTACGTTCCCCCCGTTGTATTTTTCTAATTATTAGTGAAAAAGGCCTAATGGCCAAGCCTCCTACTGAGTTCCAGCCATTAAAAAAAAAAAAAAAAAGTAAATCACATTCACATTGTCAATATGCATAACATTTATAATTACATATAGATAAAAACACTAATTTAGCAACTTACTACAGTTTTAGTTAATTACTCGTCTATATTAAATATCACAATTCTATTATTTATGTATAATTTTAGAGAGGTTATATTGTAAATAGGTTTATTATAGGTTAGTTTAGTCTATATAAAAGTTTCATTCCAAAATATCATTTTATAAATGCAATTAATGTGATTCTTTATTTTTAACCGAAATTTCCACCGAAATAGAAACTTTCTCCGAAATTTCCTTAAATTTGAAGTACCGAAATCGAAACCGAAACCGAAATTTGAAACCTTGGGTAAATGGTAAAAAAGCCAAAAAACAAAAAAAATCAAACGGATTCCATTGTAAAGGAAAATATCGTAATTATCTTTTCTTAGTTTTTATTTTTAGAAAAACGTATCCACTATTTGTACCAAAAGCGAAAACAAGAAAATGACCAGATTCACTGTACCTTTCACTGATAGAAAATAATTAAAATCACATATCGAAAAGAAAATGGTAAGAAGTTACTGTTACAATCCAATCTCGATTGTCACCTGCCCCAATTACCACCACCACCTCCTATATATACACAACATAACACCTTGCAAGCCTCTCATCCTAATTATCTCCACCTTCTAGCTCCTTCCCTCTCTTTAATCCATTAAACCTTGCGAGCCTAATCTTCACCTTCATCCCAAAGTTGTTGACAATGGCGGAGACCAGACCCCAAGCCTTTGTTCTTCCCACCAACAACAACAGCAAGAAGAGAACCGAGCACGACGACATGGACGGCCAAGACTACGCCGCTTCCGCCGCCAAGAAGTCGATGTTCTTGCCCACAGCGGCGTCCGCAGGGTGGGAGGACCCCGCCATGGCATTAGCCAATGCTCGCCATGAGTTTGGCGAGCACGGCGGGGTCAACATGTCCATCGAGGCCTCGGCCACGTTCACCGTCATGGAGCCGGAGACCCTCCGCAAGATGTTTTCCGGCGAGCTCGGCGCCGACCGCGACTTCTTCATCTACAGCCGTCACTTTAACCCCACGGTCCTTAACCTCAGCCGTCAGATGGCGGCCCTTGAGGGCACCGAGGCCGCCTACTGCACCTCCAGCGGCATGTCCGCCATCTCCTCCGTCCTGCTGCAACTCGTCAGCAGCGGCGACCACATCGTCGCTTCTAGAACCCTGTACGGCGGGACCCACGCCCTCCTCACTCATTTCTTCCCCAGAGCCTGCAACATAACCACAACGTTCGTCGACATAAACGACCTCGACATGGTCAGGAATGCCATCGAGGTGGGAAAGACTAAGGTTCTCTATTTCGAGGGAATGTCTAACCCTACTCTCACCGTGGCTAACATACCGGAGCTCAGCCGAATTGGGCACGAGAAAGGCGTCACCGTCGTCGTGGACAACACCTTCTCACCCATGGTTGTCTCCCCGGTTAAGCTCGGCGCTGACGTGGTTGTCCACAGCATATCCAAGTTCATCAGCGGCGGTGCTGACATCATTGCAGGTAATTCCCAATACCTAAAAAAATTGCTTTTCCGTACTTTAATCGGTAATGGAATTTCGACATCGCCATAAAACAGATTTTTGCTCATTTTTATTTTGCTGATTTGTGCTTATCCCCTCAAAAACAGAACTTTATTGATCATATTACTGGAGAATCCGAATTCGTACAACATTGTATACTAATTAAAATCGAATCTATTACTATAAGTATATTCCTAAATGTAAATTAAGTAATTTTAGTGACCCACTAAAACATAAAAAGCTTTATTTGTGAATTGTGACGGAATCTAGGGACATAGGTGGATGAAATTGAAAATATTTTTTTCCGGGATGGCTAAGAATAAGACATATATATTAAATGATTAATCATGTGATAGTGTTGAGCGCTACATACTTTTTCCCTCGTGAATCTTGTTTTGATCTGGGACAGGTGCTCTGTTTGTGTTTGTTTGTTTGTGATATTTTAGGGAATGGTTTTGTTTGTATGCTTTGTTTGCTTTCGCTGCCCATCTCCACCGTACACGGTGTTAACATGGGTGACTCGAGTTGGAGTTGTATTCTTCTACCGCAAGAATCTCCTACGTGAACCGTGATTAGATGTTTTACCTGTTCTTTTCCAAGTACCACCTGCACGGTTTCATGCGAAGCATGTGCTCTGTTTTTGAACAATGGAGAACATAGAAAGAAGGACAAAATTTGCTACAAAAAGAATGTAAAAAATTTAACCTCTAAGAGCAAGATTGTGAGTGGGAGAAGCTAAAATTGAAATGTAGAAATCGTTATCGGAATCTGCCAAGAAATTGGAGGGATTCTGCTTGAATATTATCTTATTTGGCAAGCATATTCCTCTGGCAGAGTTGGAACCCATCCCACTACTAATTCTCAGTGCTATGTTTAGCATAATTTTCTTGACCTCTTTCCCACTAGAAAGTAGCTTTTGTGATTTGACAACAAAATCTTAAAAGTTTTGATGGCAATGTCTACTAATCAAACTGATGCAGGTGTTGTGTGTGGACCTGCAAGCTTGGTGAACTCAATGATGGACCTTCACCAAGGTTCCCTAATGCTTCTTGGCCCCACCATGAATGCGAAGGTAGCATTTGAGCTCTCTGAGAGGATACCTCACTTGGGTTTGAGAATGAAGGAGCACTGCAACAGGGCATTGGTGTATGCCACAAGGATGAAGAAGATGGGACTAAAAGTCATATACCCAGGCCTCGAAGACCATCCCCAGCACGAGCTTCTCAAGTCCATGATCAACAAGGATTATGGCTATGGTGGACTTCTTTGCGTCGACATGGGGACTGAGGAGAGAGCCAATAGGTTGATGAATCTGTTGCAGAACTACACACAGTTTGGGTTCATGGCTGTGAGCTTGGGGTACTATGAAACCCTAATGTCCTGCTCTGGAAGCAGCACAAGCAGTGAAATGAGCAATGAGGAGAAGGAGTTGGCTGGGATTTCACCTGGGCTGGTTAGAATGTCAATTGGTTATATTGGAACTTTGGAGCAGAGGTGGAGCCAGTTTGAGAAGGCACTCAATAGAATGCAGGATTCTGGTTTGTTTGGCAAGAAGTAAAAAACTAGAGTCCTTGTTTTTATGTGTTTTTGGGTCCAGGAATAAGGGCTAAGTTGGTTTGCTCTTGTAAAAATAGGTGGACCCTTTTTAATATTTCAATGAATATCCCCAGTTATCCTTTTGGTTAGTTCTAATGTTTCTATAGTTTATCATAGTGTTTTATTAATTTCTGCATGATCTATTAGAAATGTGGGCATGCTCTTCTTTGACAATGATAGAACCACACAATATAAACCCAAGTAGGAGGAGGAGGAGGTGTAATTCTGAGCCATAAGAAAAAATTGGGTTTCTTTGGCAAGTCCTTCTGTTAGTGTCAACCTGGAATTTGACGTATTCCAGTTCAATTTCTATCAGGACTCATTCTCATTTCGATTCCAAGTACGTATGGCAATATGCTATTTATTGTAATTAGGTCCTCGATAGAGTGATAGGTACTCAAACTAGGAAATGGGGTAAGAATGGGAAGGAAAGCAAACCCGCCACAACCTACCCGTTGCTAACCCAGAGCCCAATGAGCTAACATAAGCAGAAAAAAAAAAAACAACCTACCCGTTGCTATCACAGAGCCCAATGAGCAAAAAAAAAAAGGACCAGCCCAAGTGAATGGCTAATTAGCTCTTTGGACATTTATTCAGCCCAGCCCAAAATCCAACTCAACCCATTTCAAGAAAAAAATTTGATTTTTTTTAGCCCAACCCGAAATTTTTAACTCTTTCAGCCTGAAAAATATTTAAGGAATTGAAGTGGAATTATTTGAGATAGAGTTTATGGTCTCGATAATTATTACGATGTTTCGGAATATTTTTCAACATTTTTCATAAAGTAATGTAGAACGGATAACAACAAGGATTGAAAAGTAGTTTGATCATGAAAAAGGAAAAATCGGTTTGCTACAAATTTGGCATTCGGTGTCAGAATGCTAATTGTTATACCTTTCTGAGAAGGGAACGATGCTAGGAACAAAACAAGTTGCTTTGCCACAACGTATGGGTTTTTTCAGGCTTTCGACGTCGTTTCGGGCTTCAAAACTGCAATTTACTATTTTTCCAGCAATTAGGGTGTTCTAGTTTGATTTGGATTTGTTTTATTTTAATCCGTGGGCTTTTATGATTCATTGTTAGTCACCCTAGGGTTTCTTTTCTCCTATTTACGCAACCTTAAACTACTGCTAAACATACCTTTCATCTTTTATCAATCAAAATTAAGAGATTTCTCTTATTTCTCTGGTGGATTCTAGTATTCTTGTTTAGGGTTTATAGCTTGTAAACCCAGGTCACTTTTCGATTGCGTCATAAGGTCAAATCCTCGACTCAAGGGTCCGATAGTAAACCACATGACTCGACGAGTCTATGGGTGTTTTTAGGATCACCCGAGCTAATTTTATGAATTTTAGACGTTTTAAAACTAAGGAAAAATATTTAAGGGAAAAGGAAAAATAGTCCGATGTAGTATGGGTAGTCAAAGATCACCACCGCTTATCAGGGCTGTCCAAATTCGATTTAGGGGAAGACTGTAAATAAGCCCTAATCGGATCAACGTCTCAGATTGTTCAAGAAGAAACCAGAGCTCATGCCCCACGAGAGAGATCCGACGACCTGATATTTTGACATGACCAGAACTCCTCCGTGGGCTACTCCAGTTTTGGATTTTCTAGGTTGTTTCTGGTTCGATTATATGTATTGGAACGATAATTGATAATTGTTATGCTTAAAACACAGTTTGTGAAGTTAGGAAGTAGGCGAGCAAAGAGAGGAATTCTGATTTACTGTGTTCTTCGTCGAGGGAGCTGACCTACCATCTAGTTTAATATCAAGGTTAGTCAGGTATTCCTTGGCAGCTCTGAGAATCATATTGTGTAAATGGAATGTTGATTGATTTTCTAGGTTGTTTCTGGTTCGATTATATGTATTGGAACGATAATTGATAATTGTTATGCTTAAAACACAGTTTGTGAAGTTAGGAAGTAGGCGAGCAAAGAGAGGAATTCTGATTTACTGTGTTCTTCGTCGAGGGAGCTGACCTACCATCTAGTTTAATATCAAGGTTAGTCAGGTATTCCTTGGCAGCTCTGAGAATCATATTGTGTAAATGGAATGTTGATTGTTCTTATTTCATACCACTGTAAACTGTGTTCCAGAGTTGGTGATCTGGTTTTGGTCGTGATTTTGTACTGTTTTCTTCTGTTGATAACAAATAATCAAGGTATAGGTCATGAAAAATATAAACTAAATTGTTGTATGATCCTAAATAGAAATATGATATAAGTTTCATCTGTCTCTATATTACGTTGATCGAACATTGGATCTATTGAAGATGGTTTTGATGTCAAGGAAAGGGAAGTTACAAAAAAAATTTAGTTGAAAAGTGTAATTGATATCCCATTTTGAAATGATGACAAGGAGTTAAACCCTAAGGCGCCGCTCTGACGCCCAAAACCCTAAACTCTATCCTTCTCCTCGTTTCACCTCTCCATGGCAACGATTGATGAGGTTGCAGCAAGCTTTGCATCGTCGCTGGCTCTGCTAGGTGACGATGTCGTGGATCTCTCCAAGATGCCGGGTGCGGATACCAGGCGTGAATCTCAGGCCTATCTCCTTGCAAGGCCTCTCACATCGAAGCCGTTTACGGCACCAGATCTGCAGCGCCACTTCAAGCGCATATGAGTTCTCAATGCTGCTTTCACTGTCCAAGAAAGGGCTCCGAAACTCTTTGTGATAGCGTTCGATCTGCGCAAGGATAGGAACAAGGTACTGAAGGGAGGTCCTTGGTATTTCCAGCGTGCTCCAGTTGTCATCCATGATTATGATGGCTTGAAATCCCCCACTGCAATCCAGATGGATGAGCTGTTCCTGTGGGTGAAGATTCGTAACATACCACCGGCCTTGGAGGTAAAGCATACCATCATGAATATTGCTTCGGTTGCTGGCAGGTTTCTGGAATGGGATGACAAGCTATTCAAGGCGTCTGGGGCTGTTCGGGTTCACGTGGCGCATCAGATCGCTAAACCTTTCTTCCTGACAAAAACTCTCAAACTAGCACCGGGAGTGATTGAGGAAATATCCTTTTTCTTTGAAAACCTTCTGGGCCGCTGTCATGATTGTGGTCTTATTGTTCATGAGCATGGGACTTGCCAACTTGCAGGAAAGAACGCGCACCAGAACTCTGATCCAAGGCCGGCAGTGAATCGAGTGGAACTGCCGAGTTCCTTCGCCGGTTTTGCGCAATGCAATTTCACTGGAGGTGCATTCCGCTTTCAGGGTGTCCAAACACCTATTCTCCCTCCTGTGGCTCGCAGTTTGTTCGGCTCTGGTCCCTCCACCAAACTGCGTAAACCTATGGTGCTTCGCCATACAAACCTGCAGACATCTGAGGCAGCGAACAAGCAACTCGCTTTAATACCTCCTACTGAACAATCTCCTCTGAAGCGAGGCAGACCTCGTTCTCCCTTTGCCTCTCCGAAGAAGATCAAGCTCATGCTTGACGAGCTTGTTGTTGGCAGTAAGGACGCACCGGCACCTGCAAAGAAGGTTAAACGTCTGGCCACAGCAATTCAATTTTCTGCTAAGTCACTGGGACTTGTGGAGAAGCCGAGAGGGATGCTAGTCCCTGCAGAAGGGATGATGCCTAAGGAACATGTGTCCACGGGCCAAACCACTCAGAAGAAAAGAGGAAGGCCTCTAGGGTCCAGAAACAAGAATCCTCCGAAGCCAAAGAAATCAGTCTCTGCTGACGATGTGCTTTCCTACTTCCACTCGGGAAAGACTGCTAGCCCTAGCTTGAAGGGCAAGGAAAAGATGTAGCCGTTTAGGATATGTTGCCTATTACTATGCTTGGTTCATAGTAAATAGGCTCACTAGAATAAGTGAGCATGACGTGTTTAATGAATGATCTAGCCTATGTATCACCGTGGTGTTTACATCACAACTTCTTGACTATCTGTACATGGTAGCGGAAGGATATGTAATGGTCATTCTGGCCTTACCGTATTAATGAAATCTATATGATTATTTGTCAAAAAAAGGAGTTAAAAACTCAAATAACTATAGTTTACAATGAGACATCATTAAGGGAATGTCGCACGAAATTTGTTCAATCAGGATTTAAGTAGTTAAGTCCTTTAAGCATGAATAAGCTTGAAAAAAGTTTCTTAAGGAAATAAGAAATTGACTTTGGATTTATGAGCTCTAGACCTCCAGTTACCCAAGATTTTTAAGTAGTAGTGGTGTTTGCCGAACGTTGTAGAGTAAGGCTCAAACTCTAGGAATACTAGGTAGGGTATTCAAGATTCTTCTCGGTTAGCGGCTTTCGTATATATATATATATATATAAGGCTCAAACTCTAGGAATACTAGGTAGGGTATTCAAGATTCTTCTCGGTTAGCGGCTTTCGTATATATATATATAAATGATGCATGTCAAATTGCATGTTTTGGTAGTGATTCATAGATATAATGTATGATAATCATTCTAAGCATCCGTATTATGAATAACGGTTGATGGCTTGAGAGCAAAGGGTGACTACTGACTTCCTTGGGTTCGATCCCCTTAACCTCCATCGGGTTAACTACATCAGTCATCCGAGTAATTCGGTTATTATGATGTGTTAATGCTGGTGATGTGGCAGTAGCCAAATCCCGTCAACGCTAGTCCTAACTCGGACCACTACTAAAAGGATTGTAGCGCTAGCATCACCTGTCAAGTGAAATACAAATGGCGTCAGAGGGGACACGCGGTTGGTGGTCTTCTCTACTCCGATGCCTAAGTCAGTCAATGTATTTATGTTGACAGAGTAATGTTAGGTAAATAATAAATGCGTAATGAATGAGGAGAGAATATTGGACCTTTTATAGATGAGGGAGAGACTGATCTCTTCCCTGTCTTCGATGTGGGACTGATATGTATTAGGCAGCAGCTTGTGATGCTTCAGCGAGGTGACCTTGGCACTGCGTGTGGCGGTGCGTCAGCGGTGATCTTGGTTTGAGTCTGAGCTCAGGTGACAGCCAGTCTGATGGTGTTCTTAGGGGTAACGCCCTTTATTGTGCCGTTGGCGGCAGTATGGACATGGTCCATTGTAGCTAATTATGCTTAGACAAATGCTTATGTCAGTACAAGTCCCCAGTCAAGGAGGGGTATCTTGGTTGGAGAATTGCCCAGTGGTTTGAAGCGTTACTTCCGCTAGTCTTGTCAAACATAATTAGCGTCAGTGCTTTGTCAATCATGGACTTATTCTGAACAAACGCTTTATGCCCTTTCGGGTGTGACCCTGCTAGGCCCCCCTAGGGAGTCCCCCACTCCCCGGCTAAGATAGGCCTTCGTTTGTCCTAATAACTGTTTGATGAGGGGAGCTGCATTAAGCAGTGGGCGTTAGGTAGCGAACCTAATCTTTGATACCCAAGCTTCGGGGGTCAACCGCTTGATCAGTGGCCGTCGTAGATGTTGTTGACTTGTCCGTTTACTCTTTCCCGGATGAGAAATGTTTGACTGCAATGTCATGTAACAGTTATTGTCATTATGAGGCGTTGCCTAACGGACAGGCGTGTGGTGAAAAGTTCCGGTAAAATGATTTTAACAGAGACTTAATAATTTGGATTTTTGAGTGTGATGTCTCGCTAGTGGAGTTGCGCTAAGCAGAGACGACCTCGTGAAAATTTTGATTGAGCAGTCTGGCTAGCGGAATTGTGCTTAGCGGAGACGAACCAGTGAAAACTGACTGAGAAGTCTGGCTAGCGGCCGGAGTTGTGCTAAGCAGAGACGACCTCGTGAAAATTTTGATTGAGCAGTCTAGCTAGCGGAATTACGCTTAGCGGAGACGAACTCGTGAAAATTTTGAAATTGAATGTGGGAATGGATAAGCGTTACCTCTGATAGCGTGGTGCCTCGTGTTCACTGCTGATTGGCTTGGCGTGTAGGTGCACGTCTCTTCATTACGCCAATCGTTTCGTCATAAATGCCCGTAATTATTGATTGTGTAATCGAGGCTAGGGGTTATCGTGGGTCAGGCTAGGGCCAGCCCTACCCTGAATTTTAGGGCTTAGGGTCGGGTCGGGCCGGGCCTAATCAAAGTCAACAAAATTTAGAGCCGGGTAGGGTCGGGCCGGGGCTTAAATATGCTAACCCTTACCGGCCCGAAAAGCCTGATTCGCTAGGGCCGAAAGGGCAGGGTAGGACCGGCCTTCCGAATAGGGCCAAATAGGGCCGAAAAGGACCTTATTTTGTATAACAAAAAAAAATACATTATTTTTTTTTTCCTCAAAATGTGGCTCAATGATTATATAGGTAATACAAGACTCATTGTTTTTTGTTGATCATATTTAATACATATATATATACACACACACACAAACACACACACACACATATATATAGACATTAACTTATAACATTTATTAATTTAGTTAAGGTGGTTATATTCAATTAATTATCTCTCTAAATCTATCAATATTAATTGTTGTGTAACAAGGAAAATAATAGTTAAAGAAAACAAAGCCTATGTAATAGAAAATAATAAAAATAATATATAAATTTCAGGGTCGGGCCGGGCTTGGCCCTTACGGGCTCAATTGGGTCGGGCCGTAGGGTAGGGCCTGGCTTCATTTGCATGACCCTTACCCTACCCTATTTGAGAAAGGGTAGGACCGGCCCGCCCTAATGTAAGGGCCGGGCGGGTTTAGGGCGGGCTTAGGATTGAAGGGCTAAATGATGAGGCCTAATCGAGGCGATGCCTCGGTTAACCCAGATGGTTATTGAGATAGTGGGGCACTTGTCACCATCTGGTGAATGACTCTTTGACGATTAACGGTCGAGATTTAGCTGATGTTGACATAAAAGAGGGGGAAACATAGGGGAGTCGCTACGTTGACTAATATTTCAAACTTTCACCATCATCTTCGACCGACTAATCAGTGGCCATCATAGACGTTGTTGACTAAACCCTAATTCAAGTGTGCCCCTGCTAGGCCCCCGAGGAGTCTCCCACTCCCCGGTTAAGATAGGCCTCCGTTTGGCCTAATAATTGTTTGATGAGGGGAGCTGCATTAAGAAGAGGGCGTTAGGTAGCGAACCTAATCTTTGATACCCAAGCGTCGAGGGTCAACCGCCTGATCAGTGTCCGTCGTAGACGTTGTTGACATGTCCATTTACTCTTTCCCTAATGAGAAATGCTTGACTGCAATGCCGTGTAGTGGTTATTGTCATTATGAGGAGTTGCCTAACTGACAGGCGTGTGGTGAGAAGTTCCAATAAAATGATTTTAACGGAGACTTAATAATTTGGATTTTTGAATGTGATGTCTCGTTAGCGGAGTTGCGCTAAGCGGAGACGACCCCGTGAAAATTTTGACTGAGCAGTTTGGCTAGCGGAATTATGCTTAGCCGAGACGAACTAGTGACAATTTTGATAGAGAAGTCTGGCTAGCGGAATTGCGCTTAGCGGAGACGAACTCGTGAAAATTTTAAAATTGAAGGTTGGAATGGATAAGCGTTACCTCTGATAGCGTGGTGTCTCATGTCCACTGCTGATTAGCTTGGAGTGTAGGTGCACGTTTCTTCATTACGCCCGTCGTTTCGTCATATATGCCGGTAATTATTGATTGTGTAATCGAGATGATGCCTCGTTCACCATCTGGTGAATGACTCGTCGATGCTTAACGGTCGAGATTTAGCTTATGTTGACATAAAAAAAGGGAAACACAGGGGAGTCTCTACGTTGACTAATATTTCAAACTTTCACCATCATTTTCGACCTTCCCCAAACCCTGCAACAGAGAGCTAGAACTCGAAGTGACTGGTTCGATCGAGTGAAGAAGAGATTGACAGAATTTACTCCTAGGATTGTGCAATATGCAGCCAGTTATTTCTTCGTGCATTCCAAGTTGGTGATTCTATTGTCCTTTCTTCGCCTTCAGTTGTGTGAGCCCCTGAAATTTTTTTTTTAATTTTCAAAGGTAAATTTCGCCAATAAGATTTTTCCGCAAGGTGATTCAAGTGAAGAAATTGACCTTGGAGATTAATTCGGTGTCGAGACTTCGATTTGGGCCTTATAATTTAAGTTTGGGCCAGAGTCCTTCGTTTTGGGCCTAGAAGGCTACTAAAGTTCATTGAAGCAAAAGATTGTCGAAGCAAATTTGAAAGGAAAACGAATTAACGAAATGTTACGAGCCCAAAACCGAAAGCAGTAAGCGAGGAGAGTTCCGTAATTTGTCGCAAGGGCAAAATGGGTATTTCACGAACATGGGTATAAATAGGAAAGTGAGAAATTAAACCCTAGCATCATTTTCTCTTCCCTCTCCTTTGCAGCCGCGTCCTCCCTTCTCTCTCTCTCTCTCCCCGACCTCTATCTCGTCCTCCCACTGCCAGCACCGGAAAACACCATCTCCGGCCATTATCTCGCAAAATCGCCACCACCCATCAACGCAGCACCAAAATGCGACCTAAACCCAAGAGAAATCGAAGCCACGCATCGACCCGACCTCTCTCTTCCGCTCTCCTTCTCTCTTCCATCACCGGGAAACCCAACTTCTGGTTACCACCTCACGTCACCGCCACCATCCTTCGAACCAGCTCCCAATTTCGATCAAAACCCAAAGGCAGCTACCCCAACCGACGCGGAAAATCAACCGTACACACCACCGCCGATGGCATCGAATCTGCATGCCTTCGTTCTCCAACCTCCAGTTCAAATCGAGCTAAACCACCTCCATAAATGGAATCAGCGCCTCACTACCCACCAATAGCCCGTAACCTAGACCTCCGATTTCGACCGGAGCCACCCAGCACCGCCGTGAGAGCCACCGACTTACCTTTTTCGTCCGGTAAGCTATATTTCGTCCTCTCCCTTTGGATAATGCCATGAGTCATTGTGAATCGAAAAGCCTAATTCACTGCTCTCTGATTTGGAATATGAGGTTTGTGGAATCTAGAAAATTGAAGCTTTGGAGAAGAAATGAGCTACTGGGTCAGTTTCGACTGAAGTCGAAATAAGGTAAGAATCTCGACCTGTGTTTGTGGAATATTGGTTGAGGGTTGTTCATTGATCGTGTATTGTCTGATAGGAATTCAGATGGTTAATGGATGTGGAATTCTGCGTTTTTGGAGTGTTGGAGGAGAGGAAGCTGCTGGGTTAATTTCAGTTGAAACTGGAAAAGGTAAGAACCATGTACAGGTTCTGGTTTTGGATGCCGAAATGGTTGGTTACTGATGATCTGGTATTTGTTAGGTGTTACACGATTGTTGATGGTAGATTGCAGCAATTGGAACTAGCCCTCAGTTTGGAGAAGAAGAATTGGTAAGGGTCTCTAGTTACCGAGTACTGTTGGTGTGGTGATGTTCAAATTGTTGTAACTGTGGCTTATCGATTGAAAGCATTGAGTTTGAATTGTTGTTGATTAAATGGTGGGAACCCGGTTAATTACTTGATTGATTAATGCGTCTTAAAGTTATCGATTACAATAAAGTATACTGTGGACAAGCATGAAATGGCTAGATGTGTAGAGAAGATTAGTGTTGTTAGTGAAAACGATGACGGAGTTTGAATTGCCATATTGTAAAATAAATGGTTGTTGTAAAAGAAAATGAGGAGCTTGAGTAATCATCAATGTTGATTGGGGTTCGGAAATGAAAATGGTGGATTTTGTTTGATTGAGTTAAATTAGGATATTGGATTAAAGTTCATGAAACAATTTACAAATGGAAGTACTCAAGTGGTACCATATCTCGGAATGAACATGGTAAGCTAAATCATTCGAGAATGGTAAATTATCCTTTGTTTTCTTAAAGTAAAATGCTAAACAAATAAAGGTCAAAGTGCCAAGTATAATGACCATATCCTAAATGATTCAAATGCTGCATCATTTGGATTATTTAGGAATGGATAATAGATTTTATCTACTAAAAGAAACTCTTTCAAGCATAAGTTCTAGATCGCTGTTTCGATCAAAAGATAATTCGTTGGACTTTAAGGAATTTAAATAAATGCTTTGGTTGCTCGGTTAGTTGAGTTTCAATGACATTAAGTTACTCATTAACTCAATTTTATTATAAAGGACTCGAGCGTGTGCACTTGGAATTAGACGAAGGATTGAAAGTCGGAAACGGATCCAAGTGTGGACGAGCACTCCAATTCCAGGTAGGGTGAGCTGTCCCTTCCTTGTTAGAGGTTTTTCTGTGTGTGGAATGCACTAGTAAAATAGTATGTTGCCTGTAAATACGTTTTTGGTTGTTCATTAGTTGATGCCTCGTGATATCTGTGTTTCCATAACTGATATTTACTGATTACGAAAACCGAGGCTAGACTTGTATGTTGAGATATTGTACCCATTGTATGTTTGTACTTGTGACCTGAAAGTGAATGGGACCTAGACGCGTAGATTCCTAGGGATCCCACGGTGTCGATAACCGTGAACCTCCGGAGGGGGCCGTGCTCCTATGTTTGTCGAGGAAGAGTGAGTACAGACAGTGAACCAGTCATAGGAGACTCAGGGCCAGGAAATGGACACTTTCACTACTTGTAGTCATAAGGACTACAGAGTAGTTGGCCGGTTCTCGAAGGATGACGAACCGGGTCGGTCACCGATTTGTTTGAGTTTAGTCGGCAGGTAAGTATCTCGGAGCTCCAAATTGTGTGAAGCATGTTGCATATGTTTTATAAAAGAGAATAAATGTTTGTGGTTGTCTCTCTTTAAAGTATTTTCGATAAACGTGCACAATATTATGTAGTAAATATTTTCGATTATTATTATTATTTTCAAACCTAGCATGGTTGGGTCGGTCCCTACTGGGCATGCGAGGACGAAAGCTCATCCCTACAATAGTGTGCAGGTTTTGAGCATGTGGTCGGGAAGCATACAGGGGAGGCACATGGCCCGGCTTGGCGCATTTCTCTTTAGCTTTATCAAAAGAAGGTTTTGGTCCTTTATCGGATTTTGAAGTAGCTTGTTTATTTACTTTTTATTTATTTCCTACTCGTTTACCAAAACTTCGAGAGGCCCGTAACCCTGGGGCGCGTCTCTCGCACTTGTAGTTACTTAGTGATTTGCCTTCCAAATTGGGCTCCGATTGTAAGCCCAAAACTCATAGTCCATTTCAAATTCCGCTTTTGAAAAATATGTTGTTCGGTTGCTAGAATGATTTGTCCAAGAAAGTGTTTTGTAAACCAACAATCTAAACCCAAAAGTCCTTGCGATTTCGGGTTGATGAGTTATCGGGATGTTATTCATGACATGTCGGTGTCTCATTGGCTCGGGGTCGTGGAGCTGTGGGACCCCCCTCTCGGGTCACCACAGTAAAGTGGTATCAGAGCCCTAGGTTCCGAAATACTTTTGAAATTGTTTTTGTAAAAACTAGCAACCCTTTTCAAATTTTTCAAGTGTTGAATTTGGTTGAGCAAAACACTCAGTTTTCTTGGGCATTTAAAAGTAAGTTGGCAAAAATATGTTTTTGACCCTTTTCTTTTATTTTACTCTTTTCGGATGGTACCCTATTGCCTTATTTCACTTGCAAATATTTTTCATTGAGGCTACTTCCGAGTCGTTCAAAGAATTTCCAATGGATTTAAAAAGTAGAGATACCTTTGAGATTCTTTGGAAAATTATTTAGTTTGTCCTTTTGTGGCGCATTAAAGTTTGGTTTAAATTTTAAATTGCCAATGCCGTCATGATGCCGCTCGACCACAATCGCTCCAGTGGTAGTAAGTACGAAAATTGGATTAAGTGTTGGGTAAATTATTAGGGGATTGAGCATTAAGGAGTTAACGAGGTTATATTGGGTGAGTTGATACTCGGAAAAGTAGGTTAGAGATGAAGTTGAAAGGAATATTTGTGTACCCCCATGCTAGTGTTATAGAGTAAATTTTATTGATGGATTAAAGTTGTTGTACTACATACATTGTTGCACGTATTGAAAAATATAGTGTTGTGTGGAGCAAAGTGAAAAATTGAGTAAAAAGTGAGATAATGACCCCTATATAGTCATTTGGATTAGTGGTGTTCATATTTTCACTCAATTTCTTGTTCTTCCTTCCGAGCGATGGCCCGACTGCAGCGGTTCCCCATCGATGCTCTACGGAAAGAAGCTGTGATTTTCGAGTAAGGTAGACACCACTCAAGTGTTTCCCAAGTGGTGGATTGATTAGGAAACTTGTAATGGCAACACAAACATGAAATTGAGTATTGCTTGAGTTTGGCATCTCCCCAATTCTGTTGCTAATTGGTGGAACGATATGAAGCTTTGTTGCTTTGGAAAATCTAATATTGTGTTGTTGTGTTGACAAAATTATTTTGTTGGGAAACACAAGAAATTGAGGAGAGACTAGTAGAGTCACATAAACTATTCTTGGGTTGCCATTGGTCCGCAGAGAGAGTTGAGAAATTGTGTTCCCTAATCAGAGAAATTGTTGGGAAAATAAATGATTGCGGTACCGGCAACGTACTTGGAAATGTTAGGATGCTTTGAGATCACAAGGCCACGCCTTTGTACTGGTATTAGTAGGATCACCAGCAACGTTTCTAAGAGTGGTCAAGAAAAGATCTGTAAAGGATTATAACTTTAGCAGCCAGTTTTCTTCATTTCAAGGAATCTTTGATTGCTTTGAAGTCAATAACGCCACGAATTTCAAAAAGTAGAAAAGTTGGTAGCACACTCTTGAAAGGCAACTTTGGTTACGTGGTTAGAATGAAGCTGAAATGGTGACGTCAAGGAGTAATTGAAAAGTTCAAAAATGTAGGTGGCAATTTACGCATTTATCTCACGCGTTCACTTTCGCCAGGGGGTTAGATTTCCGCCAGGGGGTTAGATTTTCGCTATTGCCCAATCTCCAAATACTTTTGTGCGAATTCGGGGTTGCGTTTGGGCAAGTATCCTGAAACATGTGGAAGACTTTGATGGCACTGAACTGCTTGTGGCAGTTGTCTGGGTGTGAGGGTCTAACGGCGACGGAAGTGCTCCACTTCTACGAGCTTGTGTATGTCAAGCGGGGTGGATGTGGTGGGATGGTGAATTTGACCCACAACGCTCAATCGCCCAAGTTTCTAGAAAACCCGCCAGATTCGATGTCGTACTGGCAGAACACAGTTTGCGTCACCACTTATGGTTGGGTGTATGACACAACAGTGAATAAGAAACTGGCAACCTTTAGGATTAAATCTGAATTTCAACCTGTGCAAGGTTGATGTTGTGCCTTATGCTTTCGATATTTTTATTTAATTTTTTTTTTCTATCGTGTGTTTGTTGACGTTGGCCTTGTGCTTTGCAGCAGGGTTGCAGTTTGCTTTGATGAACGAGGAGCACTGCTGCATAGTGTGTATGCTTAGCTGCGGGCGAAATCGTAATCTTCTTGTCGTTCGTCTGCTGACGGGTTGAGATCTCTTGGTAGAATTGAAATTGACCCGCTATCCCGGTATGTTTGTTACGTTGAAATTGAAATCAACGCTTTCAAAAAGCGATGGATAAGGCTAAGCTTAAGGATTACTTGCATGGGATGCTAGCCGAGGGTGTGAATGCGCGCAAGACGGTGGTGGATTAGCGAACCCGGTAGGTTACACCTACCGAGGAGGAAACCATCCTGGAGATGCCTCACCACTCGCATTTGGCGCCGGCGGAGGGCGGGACTGTGATTCGACCCGTTGTTCTCGCTACAGAAAGGGGAGCAACTGGCGGTACTCATTTTGGCGACTTTTCAGAGAAGGCCGCTAAAAGGGTGGTTGGCATACGCCGAGGAGGCCCTTCCCAGAGGGAGAAGACGGCAATGGCGGCTGAGAAACTCGGGGCTGGCGGTGGCTCCGTGATTCCACCTATCGTTCCTGACGTGCCGCTGGAAGGGGATGTAGTTCTAACTGCCATCGTAATTGACGATGGGTTGGAGAAGAGGCGGCGCCAGAATGATCGGCCAGAGGGTCCGGATCACGTAGAGGATATGCCACTTGCCTCTAGCCAGGAGAAGAGAGCAAGGAAGGATGTTCCGGAGGTAACCGTTGCTGTTAGCGGGGAGACTCAGTTTAGGCTGGACTCATTTACGGAGTATGCGCAGTTCCTGTCTGGGGACGAGCAGGAGTTTCTGTTTCACATTTGTGAACGTCTCCGGTTTGGCGACCTGGATGGGACTCTACGCCGAACCCAACTGCAGGAATCCCCTTTCTGCATTACCTTTGGGCATCTAGCGGCGGGCCTGAATGAGATGTTCATGGCGGCCTCAAAGCCGTCGCCCACTGAGCTTTGCCTGTAGAGAGAAGTTGATGATCTTCGTCGCGACCTGGCAAAAAATAAGAAACAACTTGAAGATGCTGATCGTCAGCTGGCGAAGGTGGAGGTGGACCTGATGGACATCAAGGGAAAGTTGGATGTGGCCGTTGCTCGTGACGTGGAGCACAACACTAAGGCCTCGGAGCTGAACCGGGAGACTGGCCGCTTGAAGGAACAACTGGCGGCGAAGGCCAAGCACATTGAGATTATGGAGCGCGAGACCAGCGCCAAAGGTAAGGAGATCAAGCGGTTGCAGGCTAAAGCTTCTCAACTGGCGGAAGCGGAGGGGAAAAAGGTTAGTGTTGCAGTGGTGGCCGCCTTCAAGGAGTCCCAGGAGTTCAAGGACTTGCCGGCAGAGGCAGGTGAGAAGGGTAGCGCGGAAAATTGCCACTGGCTGGAGTCCCAAGGTGTCATTAATTAGGTCAAGGCTTCCCAGTTGATGACATTGTTCGGTGTTCCTGAGGGTTCGCAAGAGGGCGGTGGGCTAAACTCAGATCCGCAGGGTCCCCACTCCGTCAGTAACGTGTCTGCGAAGCGTGTTGTTGATGAGCCACAACAGACGGCAATGGTGACCGCGTCAGAGGCCTTGTGACTCGAATTTGTTGCCGCCCACACTCGACCTGACCGAACTATGAATACGGCAAGTCCGACTATGCATGGTCAGCGGTCAGAGGATACCAATCAGTCGATGGTGCAGTCAGGGTCGGATGGTGATGGTGGTGCCGCCAAGAATTGAAGGAAGCTACCTCTGATTATCCTTTGCTGTTTTAACTGCTTGCTTATTTTTATAATTTCCTTTGCTGTAGTAGTGTAGGTGCCATTGGGCTTTATAAATTCCTTGGAACTATTTTACTTTTGGTTGGTTGGGGAGTCCCAGCCTGATTTAATGCTAAGTTGATTTCATTGAAACAAAACTTTTGAATTCTCTAAGTGTTGGACTGCCGCTAATAGTTACTTGATAGGATGTTAGTTATGACTAAACTGCTTAGAGCTTTTGTGTTGTCCCTTTGCCTTTCAATGAACCATTAAAGGAATTAAAATGGTTCTTATTGCACGATGTAGCGGATGCGGTTTGTTAGACTTTGCTGGCATTGCCAGTTGGCTATTTATACAAGTAAGAGCAATGGTTTGAATAATTCCTCGTTTCATTGATAACTGATTGATCAGCGTTACAAAAGGATGAGAATACCCGTGGGGTAACTTCTCTTAGCTAAATATTATGCAGAAATTTAGCTAAGTCAAGATGTTTGTGGGTTGGCGATGTGATCACTTATAGTAATACCAGAGATGCTCTGTATTCCAATGGTGGGAGGATGTGACGTTATCCTTGTTCTTTAAGAAGAAAGTGTTGGGGCTAACGACTTCTACTATGTGGTATGGGCCCTCCCAACTTTGGTGAAGAGCGGTTGGCGGAGGCATCACTTCCTTCATAACCCAGTCCCCTAGTAGGAGGTTTCTGGCCTTTATCCTGGCATTGTAGAAACGCGACACTCGTTACTTGTTTTGCAAATTGTGTAAGTGTGCCCTGTGGTGTTTCTCCTCGAGCAAGTCTTTGTCGAGGCGGATGCCGTCATCATTGGTCCTAGAGTAGTATCCTTCAACCCTAGCGGTTGGTTGTGTAACCTCGATTGGTAGGACTGCCTTCGTGCCAAACATCGTGCAAAACTGTGTTTCGCCGTTAGCGGATGTTGGGGTTGTTCTAATAGCCCATAGGACCTCTGGGAGCTTTTCAGCCCATAAGCCTTAGGCGTTGTCAAGCTTATTCTTGAGTAGTTTCTATACGATCTTGTTTGTCGCCTCGACCTGACCGTTGGTTTGGGGGTGCACCACAGATGCATAGCGCATCTTGGTGCCCAACTTGATGGTGAAGTTGATGACTTCCTTGTTGTTAAGTTGTGCCCCGTTTTCGGTGATAATGGTGTGGGGTACGCCGTAGCGGTAGTAAATGTTTTTTTCAGCGAAAATGAGTTACTTTGGCGGTTGTGATTGCCGTTAGTGGTTCATCCTCAATCTACTTCTTGTTGTAGTCGATGGCGACGGTGATGTACTTGAACTGGCTCTTAGCGGTTGGGAGCTTGCCAACTAGGTCAAGGCCCCAAGTTGAATGGATCCAAGGACTGATGATGATTGATAGGGGATTTGCTGGTGCATGGGGGAGGTCATCGTATTGTTGACATTTGTGGCATGACTTGGATATTTCCCTGGTGTGGTTGGCTAGCGTAGGCCAAAAGTATCCTTGGAACATAGTTCGATTTGCTAGCGATGTCGCCTCTGAAATCTGAATGGTTGTCGTATTCCCCTACGTGGATTTTTGATAACATCGCCCTACCTTCTTCTGGCATTAAACATCTGAGGTTTCGGTGAGAGAATCCTTGGCGGTATAGCTTGCCATTTTGGATGTTGTAGCTTGAGTCGCTTGAGTTGTCGAGCTTCGACCTTGTCTGTTGGTAATGTTCCTTTACGTTTGTACTCGAGTATCTCATCCATCCAACATGGATTAACCTCGATGTTGAATATTTTAGCTAGGGTTTTGGTGATGCTTGGTTTGTCAAGGTATTCCACCCTTGAGTACGCTGGGCTTTGATGAGGTTGGGCGGTTGCCAGCCTTGCTAGAGAATCAGCCTTAGCGTTCTTTTCTCTGGGGATCTATGTGATGGAGTGGAACTTGAACTTACCAAGGAGGGTTTTGACGTATCCCAAATATGCCATCAGCTGTTTGTCTCTAACTTCAAAAGTGTCATTAACTTGGTTGACGACAAGTTGGGAGTCGCTAAAGATGTTAACGCTATCAGCGCCGGAATCTATGGCGAGGAGTAGCCCAGCGATGAGTGCTTCGTACTCCGCCATATTGTTTGAAGCTTTGAAATTGAACCTAAGGCCGTATTCCACGTTGAGTCTTCCTAGTCCCGTTAGGATTACTCCGACGCCACAAGCCTTGACGCAAGCCGAGCCGTCAACGTGGAGGTTCCATTCTGACGGTTGGTAGGCGGTGGGACAATTTTGGTGGAGGTTGTGGGAGTGATCTCTGTTGGTATGGTGGAAGTAGACACTTCCTGGCGCTCAGTGAGTTCAGCGATGAAGTCCGCCACTGCTTGGCCCTTCATGGTCGTTCTTGGTTTGTACTCAATATCAAACTCACTCAGTTCAACTGCCCATTTGCTCAGGCGACCAGAGTGTTCAGGACTTTGCATGACTTGCCTTAGCGGTTGATTGGTCAGAACATGGATAGTGTGAACCTGAAAGTATGGCGGAGGCGCCTGGCGGCAATAATGAGCGCTAGGGCTAGCTGCTCGAAGGGTGTGTATCTTGTTTCAGCCCCAATCATGCCTATACCAGAATAGAAAATAGGGAGCTTCTCTTGTTCTTCCCTTCTTACAATAGCGCAGCTGACGGCTGATGTTCATGCCTCTAAGTATATGTACAATATTTCCCCTGGCACAGGTATGGATAGGAGTGGGATTGCCGCCAAGTATTCTTTTAAACCCTGAAATGTCGTTTCACAGTCTGGCGTCTAGTCCACCTTCCTGTGATGGGACCTCTTCATGACTTTGAAGAATGGTAAACACTTATCGGTGAGTTTTGAGATGAAGCAAGATAGCGCCGTTAGCTTTCCTTGAAGGCTCTGTACATCAACCTTCTCCTCTGGTGACTTCATGTTAAGAATGGCCTGCACTTTGTCAGGATTTGCCTCAATACCACGCTTACTGGCGATGTAGCCCAAAAATTTGCTGGCGGTGACGCCAAAGAAACATTTCACTGGGTTGAGGTGTATACCGTAAGCTAAGAGGATGGCGAATATAATGCGAAGGTTGGCCACATGCCCACCATCCTTAATGCTCTTGACAAGTATGTCATCCACATATACCTCTATGATCTTGCCGAGGTGCTCCGCGAACATGGCGTTCATTAGGCGTTGATATGTGGCAGTATAAGCCTTTGTCAGTTGTGAAGGTGGTGCATTCTTGGTCGCCTGGGTGCATCTTTATTTGGTTGTAGCTGGAGAAATCATCCATCATGTTAAGCAATTCGTGTCCTGCCATTGCGTCTACCAGCTGATCGATACGTGGTAGCGGGAAACTGTCTTTAGGGCATGCCTTATTCAGACCCTTGAAGTCAACACACATTCACCACTTGCCGTTGGGCTTTCTTACCATTACCACGTTAGAGATTCACTGTGGATAGTTGACTTGGCGGTTGAAGCCTATGCCCTGTAGCTTGGTCACCTTTTCCATAATTGCACGATACTTCTCCTCGTCAAAGGCTCTCCTTTTTTGTTTGACGGGGTAGAAGGATGGTTTGATATTTAGCTTGTGCGTGATGATATCGGGGGAGATGCCATGCATGTTCACGTAAGACCAGGCGAAGACAGCCACGTTCTCTCGTAAGAATTGCCTAAGCTCCGCCACTATCTCGGGGGAGAGTTATGCTCCAACGCGCACTGATCTCTCTGGATGCTTGTTAGAGATACTGACGACCCGTAAGGATGTCTCTAGATTGACGGGCTCCATCTTGACATATTTCTTTTCGTCATCTCTGGGATCATCGATTTTGTCTGTTAGTGATGGTTGACTTCTTACCGTTAGAATCTCGTGGCGGCGCATCGAGTGTGTCACAGTTGTTGAGTAACATTCTCGTGCAACTTGTTGGCTTCCTCTCACACAACTGGTGCCGCTAGGTGTAGGGAATTTCATGAGTAACAAGTACCCGATGATGATGCATTGTAACTTGTTAAGGACTGGGCCCCCAATGATAGCATTGTAGGAAGTGAAACAGTCTACAATGATAAATGCAGCATGTATTTCAGCTGTACAGGGGCTAGTTTCAATTGACAGGCGCATGTAATCAGAACCCAGCTGCTATGTGACATCACCAGAGAAACTAAGTAAAGGTTCATGAGCCTATAGGAGTTTTCTGTTGCGCTCAAGTTGGTTGTAGCAGCCGTTGAAAATGACATTAACGGCAGATCCGCTATCCACTAGCACTCTTCCTACTGACCATTTGTCAAGTATTGAGTCAATTAAGAATGGGTCGTCATGGGGGAGGTGGACACCTCGCTCTTCTTCCTCGCAGAAGGTGATTGGCTCCCAGCCAGATTTTGGTGTCTTGGCAGATCTCTCGTAACGGATATTGAAGATTTCTTTTGGGTGGTTGGCGCGAGCATATCGCTTTCTTACCCTATGTGACATATTACTAATGGGGGCGCCGCCATCGATTATGTTGATGCGCCGTATTGGCTCAATGTTGGCGACCACTAGTGCTGGTTGGCGGACTTTGAACTGTTCCAACTTGCATTCACGATAGAGTGCTTCTATTGCCGTCTTCAGGGCGTTGCAGTTGTTAGTGTTATGACCACTATCCTCGTGGTACTTGCACCACTTGTCGGTGTTTCTTGGTTTTCCTACTTTGGGGAACTTTCTTGGCAGTGGCAGAGGGATTTGGTCTTTACACTGGTAGTATATTTCCTCATAAGAGGCCATGAAGACTGTGAATATTGCATACCACTGGGAGGATGCCCTGTGCTTGTTGTTGCGGTTGTCATTATGAAAGGAACAATTACCTTTGTTGTGGTACTGCTGATCCTTCTAACATTTTTCTTGGTAGTTACCCTGCTGCCATTCTCTTTTCTTGTCATTTGAGTGTGTAGCGGTGGCGGTGGTATTGTTGGTGGTTCCCTGCTGAGAGGAAGAAGGCTAAGTTGCCTTGATGGGGGTTTGTGGTGGTGGCGGCGTGGTGCCATATGTATTGTATTATGACTGTGCGTGGAGAACTGCCTCAACCCATGACATGGTCATATGCGGCGTTTGGGCAGTTGTAATTGAGATGATAAAGGAATGGTCCCTTTACAAGCCCTTGCTTAAAAGCTTCCAGTGTTATTGTCTTGTCAAGATCGCGGTATCGAGAAGCAGAGGCCCTCCACCTTGTGACGAATGTTTTTAATGATTCTTCAGCGCCCTGTTTGACGCTGAACAATTGGCTTGTACTGTTATATCCCTCTGCCATGAGGATGAACCGCGACAAGAAAGCGTTTGATAGTACGGAGAATGAATCAATGGATCTTAGTGGGCACTCGAAGAACCAGCTCACGGCCTCGCTATCCAATGTCTCGCTGAACAGGTGACACAGAGTAGCGTCGTCAAACCCTTTGTTATTGGTTACCTTCTTGAACGTGTCCATGTGGAAGAATGGGTCCATCAGGCAGCTATGCTGAGCTATCTTTGGTGTCTTTGCATATATTGGCCTGACGGCTTGCAGGATTCTGATTGTGAACGGGCCTGGTCGTGTTGCGAATAGTGGATTTGGAATTGGTGTTGGGGCGCCTGCCTCTGCCCTGAGTAATCTTTCTTCCAACGGTTGCACCTTTTGCAAGATCAGGGTAGTAGCGTTGGCGGTAGGCCTTGCTTGAGAGTTATGTGGGATTTGGGATTGGTGTTGCCTGAGGCTGGCGAAATTCCCACCGTTCTTGCTCGACCTACGTTGAGATTGGCACGCGATTGTGACTCTGCCTCCTGCTCCAGTATTGGTTGTGGCAGAGGACATGGGCCCAATCTCACTAGCTCGGGTGGATTTAGGGGGACGCCCATCTATATTATTGGCGTTGATCTTACCCTTATTCTGGGTGTTGATCTTACCCTTTTTCTGGCGTTTAAGCTGAGCCTTGAGCTTTGCGAATGTCTGCTTTATGCTGGGTTAGCATTCACCTCCAGCGCCTTCTTTAGGTCGTCAAATTTAGATAGTAATGTGGCCACTTGTTTCTGAGCTTCTGCCTTTTTCCTTCGATCTTGCTCTCATTCCCTATTTGCCTTTTGAAGATCCACTAATGCCAATTCTAGCTTGGCGGCAAGGTCTTATCCTAGCGGCTGGAGACTACTACCAGGTTGATTTTTCACCGCTGATTGAATGTGTGGGATTAAAGGAGTATCTTGGGGCTCAACGCCGGTGTTAGCCAGAGTGTTGAATAGTACGACAACAGTGGGGTTGGTCGGTTGGGGGTTGACAGATTGATCCACCTGATCATCGACGTTCTCCCCGTTACCGTTAGTCATGATAGATTATGGAGGAATGGCATTTTGCTCAAGCGTTCCCACAGACAGCGCCAATGTTAATGTTGGTGATCTGGCGGTAGCCAAATCCTGTTAACGCTTATCCTAGCTCGGACCGCTACTGAAAGGATTGTAGTGCTAGCATCACCTGTCAAGTGAAATACAAAGAGCGTCAGAGGGGAGACCGCGGTTGGCGATCTTCTCTACTCCGATGCCTAAGTCAGTCAATGTATTTATGTTGACAGAGTAACGTTAGGTAAGTAATAAATGCGTAATGAATGAGGAGAGAGGAGTTGACCTTTTTATAGATGAGGGAGAGACTGATCTCTTCCCTGTCTTCAATGTGGGACTGATATGTATCAGGCAGCAACTTATGATGCTTCAATGATGTAACCTTGGCGCAGCGCGTGACGGCGTGTCAGCGGTGATCTTGGCCTGAACCTAAGCTCAAGTGGCAGCCCGTCTGATGGTGTTCCCGGGCGTAACTCCCTTGACGGTGCTGGTGCCGCTGGCGGCAGTATGGACATGGTCCATTGTAGCTAATTATGCTTAGGCAAATGCTTGTGTAAGTACATGATGAGCTCGGTAAGTGCGTGTAGTTGGTGTGGACGCTCTCGCTACACTTACTTAGTTATTACTTTATTTGAGATAAGGCCGTCTAGTTAGTCCACAAGACTGGTCATCAAGTATTGTTGGTATGTATACCTCTCAGGCACAAATACCGGAAGCACAAGTCTCGTATAACCACAAGGGAGTAACATCTCTAAACAAGGTTCCCGACACCCACCCCTGGGACAGTATCGGGAACCCAAATGTCCCACATTGGAAGCAAGGGAACTATATCTCCCCAACCCTCTACAAATGGGTCATCTCCAACATCCTAAAGAGGTAACTGTTTACTATCGCTTTCCATTATCTTTATCTTATAACGATACTGACTTAGGCATCGGAGCGTTGAAGACCGGCACACCCGGTCTTCCCTCTGACCTTTGTTGGTTTTACAAATAAACGAGACCGATAGTGATAGTGACAAGGCTTTCCGTGATTCTGCTGGACTAGACCACCCATCTATTCAACAGAGACAGGTATTACTTTGAGCTCGTATTCATTTGAGTCTCATGCATTGGTTTTAGCCACAAGAAAATATGTATTTGACGTTTTTTAAATGTTGATCGTTTTCATGTATTGGCCGGTAAAGTAAACTAGCCAGTTTACAAACGAGGATGAAGGCTCACCTCTACAACAACTTTGGATGCAACTACTATGCCCAAGAACGGGGACGATCGAGCTGGGTATGCATAAATGATCGAATAGTCAAGGAGTCTTTGAAATTTTGTTATCATAAGTAAGCTTTCCATTTCCGTATCATAACTTTCAATACTTTTCGTTGTTTGATTGGAAACCTTGTTCAAAGTTATTCATCTCCCAATTATCTTATTCTATATTCTATGATCATTACTCATACCGCCAATGAGCCATGTTTTAGTTAATCATGAAAATGTCATTTTGTGAGTTGTACTTCGACGCTAGTTTTGACTCGTGGTTTATAGCTCAACTTCAAAGAAAGTTACATTGATTTTTTTTTTAATGTTTTACACCTCAAAAATTTTTACGTTTTCAACTTTAGATATGAGTTTCAAATTTTAGAACACTACAGTTATTTTAAATAAAATGCCTTACGGTTCTTTATGACATAAGTTGGACTAATCGGCTTAGATTTTAAAGGCTTGCATCATTGTGATGTGCTTAAGTTAATGAGGTGCACTTTGGAGCGTTACAAACTCGAACATTTCTTTCAATTTCACTTTGAATCAAATTTCTGATTCCGTACATCTGTACTCAGTTCAATAACAATAAACTCATTAGAGAGAAGTCACAATTCGATTTGATCAGAACGATAAGACATTTCTATATGGGTCAGTGTCCCATTATAGACAAGAGGCATATTCATTTGTAAAATAGGATCCAAGAGAGATATCTTACCAAATCTTGTCACATATATCATAAGCTTGAATGCAATAAGGTTTGTACTAATCCCCCAACAAATCAACATCGCTAGGCTGTTGCAATCACCCGAGTTGCCCACGAGCACAGGCACCAAACAACAAAATAATATCAAACTCGACCCTAAAATTAATTGAGAAAAGGACCTTACCTGAAACTAATGGCATCACAATAGAGATTTGATTAGGACTTGACCAAACACCTCTAAAACATGTAGACAATAAGATCACTGTGTATGTATTTGTTTGATTGTAATCACTAGTACTTTTCAAAGTGTTTCTCATCGTTCATCATCGTCTGTGTCTTTCAATCCATGCCACCTTCTCTCAACTTGTTGCTTATGACTAGTGATTATCGTACTTCATTATTGAAATGGCTCGGAGTGCGCACCCTGATCGGAAAGGAATAAATCTTAGAGTAATGTTAAATCCATCATATAAACATGATGATCACATCTTTTATGAAACCATGGGCGCATGACGTAATCATGAAGTGCATTTGCCTCTGAACAATTACAGAAGGGAAATTTGCATTCCAAATACAGTGTACCTGATTCTCCTGCATATTGCATGAGCTAGTTCATGTGTCGTCTTATAACTCTTATTGCAGCAAGGGGCACAAAAGAACATGAAACATATGCAAATTGTCTTAAAAGTTGCTCGAATCGATCCAACAGGTGCACATCTACAGCCAGGTTCTCCTCATCTTGGATCGATTTCCCCACAACTTATGATAAAAATCCAACTCCAATGCATGCACGTTGTAGCTTAATCGAGATTGCAAGAATTTCGACATCCCTATGCTACTGTCAACAATTTTAGGTTGATTATTACATGTAGGTAATTATGTACAAACTCATCATCTTATAAGAATATATATATATATATATATATATATATATATATATATATATATATAAATTTTTGCGAAATTCTCGAAATAAGTGCGATCATACAAATACTAATGCAAAAGAAAGTAACGTTAATTTGTTCGGAAAATAGCACTAAAATTCAGTTACTTCATACATAAGCATCTATCACAAAGCCAACATATATTACCTTTTTTGATTACAAATATATATTGGTTCCATGTTGTTCCCGTACGTAGACTAAGGCTTAAGTATCACAATACACGCAGTCACATAGACCGATGTGATTATCCATGATCAAAGCTTAAAAGTCTAAGAGATCGAGAGGCTTAAGATTTCACATCTCAGAAAAGACTTAAAAAAAGTAAAACCCATAAATATATATAAAATACTTTTCTGCTACTTTTCTTTTTCTTTGCGGTGAGGAGAGGAAAAGACTACGCGGTCTTTTCATTGCTTATCTGCGCCTCGGATGCACCTCAACAGTGAGAGGGTTTGCCATCTCGCATGAAAGCTTGAGCACTTCAGAGAGGTCGACCGGGTCAGCCCGCTTCCACTCAAACTCATGCAAAAGCGACCCGACCCAGAAGCTCACCGTAGCCAACCCTAACGACTTTCCGGGACAGCTCCTCCTGCCGGACCCGAATGGCGCGAGTCTTAGGTCAGACCCCAACACAGAGAAGCCCACGTCAGCATCCTTGGATGACACAAACCTCTCTGGCTTGAACTCGAGTGGGTCCCGCCACACCTGTGGGCACCTCGTGATGGCCCACATGTTCACCATCGCTGTGGTTCCCGCAGGCACGTGATAACCATCAACCACAGTGTCTGTGATTGCCAAGCGGGCCCAGGACAGAAGTGGGCCTGGTGGGTGGAGCCTTAGCACTTCTTTGATCACTGCCGGCAGGTATACCATTGAGTGAATGTCCGTTTCCGTCAACGGACGTGATTTTCCGACTATCCGGTCCAGCTCGGCGTGAACTTTTGATTGGATATCAGGATGGAGCACCATTCTCGCAAGGATCCACTCTATCAGAACCGCCACAGTATCCGTTCCTCTGAATATCATCTCCTATAATTTGGCCATGCAACAGCATATACAAAATCAATAAAGCAAAAAATAATATATGCGTAGCTAGCTTATAACTATTACGTTATTTTGGACATAAGTAGTACGTACATAATCAACACAAAAACAATTCGTAAGCAAATATTGTTGCACTGTTTTAGACATGAAGTACGTAATTAATAATAAAGCAATTCGTAAGTAAATTGTGATCGCAAAAGTTGAAAGGTAAATTTTATGAATGCTTACCCAAAGTACTGCTATCATGTCGTGGTCAGACAACTTATCGGGTCCATGAAGAGAAAGAAGAACGTCGACAAAGTCACTATGGTTTTTCCGGCCAGTTTGGGATCGATGTTCTTTGATAATACGGCTAACAAAGCCGTTGACTCTCGGAACGAGTTTGGAGCATCTGTACCGGATGCTCTGGAGGTCTAAACCGGCCAGCCAGGGAAGGTGATCGGACCAGTTAAGCTTTCCCAGCAGATCATAACCTTCTTCAACAAGCTGACTCAGCTCCTCGGTTTCCGTATTCAACTCCCCTAGTTCGTACTTACGTCCAAACACAGAGCACATCATGTTGTTTAAAGAAGCTCTCCTCAGTACATCGCGGACGCAGAACTTGCGAGCGTTAAAGCCACGTGCGGCCACGATGGACAGCATTTCGGCGGCGAGTTGGAACCGTTGGGGCTCGGAAGCGCAGATTTGTTTAGGGCAGAAGAGATGGGTAGCGGCGATTCGTCGAAGGGTAGTCCAGTAAACCCCGAAAGGGGCGAATCCAATAGCTCTGTTAAACATAAGACTGTAAGCCGACTCTTTGATCGGACGGTCCGCGAAAACCGAGCTGTGGAGGATTTCCTTGGCGACGTCAGGGTTGCATGTGATGATGACACGCGTGTCACCGAGGCTAAAAGCCATGAGCCGCCGTGCGCCGAACCGATCAGCCGCTTTAGTGAGGTTGCGGTGAGCTAGATTAGCCATGAGGCTCATGCTGCCCAGGACCGGAAACCCTTTTGGTCCGGGAATGAGCGTTTTTGTCATTTGGTGATCTCTTTTCTTCCAGTGGTGTTTTCCCCATGCTGGGCCTCCAGGAAATGCCCAGAAGAGAAAGGACATGGTTAGCCAAGCCATGCACATGAAGAGGAGGGCTAGAAGTGTGTTTATGGAAGACAGGGATTTCCATTTGGAGAAGACGGCGAAAACCCAGAAGCTCTCTAGCTGTGTTTCCATGGCGTTTAGGCCTGAAATGCAAACAGGTTTTGAGTGGATGGGGTGTAACAGGGAGTGAGCTAATTGAGTGTCGTTTCCTTTTTTGGGTTGAACTATGAAGTGGGAAGTTGGTTTATATAGGCGGGGGATAATAATAGAAAACTGAACCGTTATTTTGGAGCCTCAAAAACGGAAAATGTATAGCAGTTCTAAACTTTTAATTTGCGCCGTCATGATTACTATAACCGACAAGTAAAAGGATCACTCATAAATCATCGCTTAATCATCCTTTTATTGTGTTTCACGGAAATTAAGGTCATTAGATCCGTTTGGAAGCCCTTGTTAGTTGAAACGATCCGTTCTTAATTTAACCAATAATATGAGGACCACACATGACAATTCATAAAAATTACAGAAAATAAGGACCTGTTAGATAAGTACAGAGAAGTATAGACGCTTCAAGTATTGCTAAAAGAAAGTGATATCTTGCTAGCATGGATCTTCTACTCTTAATTTTAATAAAAAAATTTATTTATTGATAGTATGATATCTTTTTTTTTTTTGATCAAGATATCATATCTTGAGATTACAATTATCGAAGTGTGTTTATATATATATATATATATATATATATATATATATATATATTTAAATTGAAATACATTTCATGTGTTACTCTTTTTGGATTGAAGTATGTACGTAGTACGTAAAAACCTACACTATTACTTGAATGAGAAGTGATTACAGTTGGTCAAAACATTTCGTTGACTTCAATAAACAGACATACGAATATAAATACCACTGTAGAACGAGATCAACTCAATTCGGGTAACCCTCGTTCCAATAATCTTGAATTCAAAAGATCAGAAATTCAACTGGAACAATTATTGATTTTCCGTTTAAAAACAACTTGTTTGATAATTGAAGATTATGATTTTGTGGCTTTTTTACAATTTAATCATAATTCCATATACATTTGTAATTTCATCTCCGAAAAAGTGTGTGAATGTGGTTCAACCGTACTACAAATTGTTGCACCATTTGGTCATCTTTCTGCCATCTACTTATTGCACCATTGTTTGGCTAAAATTGTTTCACCTCCGTCTTTCTCTGCTCAAGTAAATCAAGCTGAACTCAGATTACCACATACATACAGGCAACCAGAATACACCAAAAAAAGAAGGGAAAAAGTACAGGCAAAATCGGGAAAAAATCTTAGGAAACTGAACCCTGCTGTCTGATTTATACACGTGTCCGACAAATGGTCTGAAGCTGATGAGATCGTGCCTATCGTGCATGTCGTGGGAACTCCCAGAACTCGCATGAAGTTTTGGCACCACCTCTGACTTTAGGGTAGGGCATGGTAGGGCATGCATGAGATGAGGCCCCCATGGATAATGGAGTTGGAGCCCCCATGGCTCTCTGTGATGAAATGTAAGTGCCTGGCTTACCACGTGTGACATGCAGTGTCCCTAAAACTAAGAACCGACGGACCTTGTTTTTCCCGCGCACCAAAGCCCTAGCTGAAACATCCACGCGTCTTCGATACTCAGGGGGCTTGGTAGTGGCAAAGGAAGGCGACGTATCATAAACCCTAATCGACCTTTCCCATTCCACACAGGCAAGGGCATGGGCAAAACGGTCATATCGTAATCATGGTATAGTCCAATTCAAGGTGGACCGTCGGTCCCAGGTGGTCGAGTCTTGGTGATTTGGTAATCTTACTATTAAGGCAAGAGGGGCAGACAAGATCTAGTCTGAAAGAGTCAATACGTTCCTTCCCAGCTCTTTCTTAATAGTTTTTTTTATCATACTGATCGACATATTAGCTAAAAATTGCTGACGGGAAGATGTGAAATTACTGTTGTCATATATATTCTGACGGATTTGGAAGACAGACAGACCTTATCAAAAGAAATCTGGACGACCACCCATATGAAAAGGTGGGAAGACAGTGAATTGACCATACTGATCTATTTTCTGTTCATAGAGATTTGACTTTGAAGAATGGTAAGAGCAAGTCCACCCGTAGTTAAGAAATGTCAAGGTCAAAAAGTAAAGGCGTCGACAGTCAAGTAACTGTTCACTGCCACTGGACATGGGTTTCCACCCGTTATTTTTCTTGACCAGTCAAGACTGTTCATTAACTGTTCATCGATTTTTTCTTACATAAATGAAAAACTAGGAATAAGTAAAATACAACGTTATTTAGTAGTTGTACCAGAAATTCGGTTTCTAATCGATTTTTGTTTTCGAAACAAACGTTATTTAGGGGGTCGTGAAAATTGACTTTTTATACGTTCAGAATTTGGGAAAACTTCCTTCACGAAAGTTGTAGAGCTCATCGATACGATCTCGTGCATATACGGAAAGCAATATTCGGAGTTCGTATGAATTTATTATGAATTTTTGAAATTTAGAAATTTTCTATAAATAGCAAAAAAAAAAAATTCCTGTTTCAAAGGACGAAATTTTTTCTTTTTTTCATAGGAGAGGATCCTCTCCTAATCTCCTTATCAACCTAACCTACCTAAGCTTTTCACTAGAGTTAGACACATGGCTAAAACAGCATCCAAGGGTCCAAATCTCCTTGAGTTTCTAATTTTACAATAATACCTTTTCCAGATGTTTGTCATATTCTACCTCTTCTCTATTCTTCTCTTCTTCCTCTCTTCTTGTTAGCTCCCACTCTGTCTGTTCTTCTTTATCACACTGTTCATACATATCCATGGCTTAACAATTCGACCCCAACCCCATTCATCTCAAATCATTATTGATTAGTTGCTGTTTGTATTATTGAAGAAGAAGAAACACACTAAACCATCATCACTTACCCAAACACCAGAAAAGATTCAAACTTTCTCAATATTTGCCCAAATAAATCAAATAGGAAGAAGACCCGGCCAGATCAATTACCAAACACTCGAAGAAGAAAGAAAGCTTGGGTCCCTAATTCACCAAAGCTCACCCATTAAACCTTAAGAAAGAAACACACTAAACCCTCCTCAATTTTCCGGCGACACCTAATTCACCAAAACTCAAGGACTTGGACTTCGTCGGTAAAGGCCAGAGGTTTGTTCAAGGTGAGAGATTTCACCTTTGGCTTGATGTGTAGGGGAGTAGAGGCTCCTTGTCCATCTGGGCCGGTCGGAAAATCGATTTTGGTGTACTGGGTGTCGTTGGAAATTCGTAAGATTGAAACTTTGTGGCTTTTCTTTTGGAGGAATCGGATTGCAAAGAAAAATAAGAAGAACAAAGAAAAGGCATGGTTTGAACTTGATGAAGGAGACAGAGGAGCAGTACTACTACTTGGTAGTGAAATGAGTAAGGATTAAAAAATTAAAATAAAAGTGTAGTGGGGAAAAATTGATACAAGCCGTTCGATGTCCTTATTACACGTGTCACTATGTAGTTAAAAGCTTAGGTAGGTTAGGTTGATAAGGAGATTAGGAGAGGATCCTCTCCCTTTTTTCATTTCCCCCCCCCCTCGGTTCTCTCTCTCTCGCGCGCTCCCCCAAACCCAGCTCGTCCGACCCGACCTGAATTTTTCTCCCTCCTCCGGCGTCTTCCGGCCACGGTCTCGGCGCCCCCGAGGTTGCCTCGCCTCACCCAGCCGTTGCCCCCAAGCCGAGATCGAAGCAACCCCTGGCGGAGCAAATCAGACCCAATCTGATCATCGTCCTTCGTCGCGTCTCTCTCTGTCCACACAACACGCTGACGTCAGCCACGATAGGTACCTGCCGAGCTGGCAGCCGGCGAGCCTGGTCAGGAAATATGTCAAGGCTTTGCCTTTTTTCTTGGCCTCGGTCAAGGAAAGCCAAACCTTGGCTGGGCAAGATTGGGCCGGTGGAGGGATGATTTTCCCCTTGCCCGGTCAACACATCATCAATCCTTGCTGGTGCCCGGTCAAAACTACACCGGTGAACTTGCTCTAAATGGTCACGAAGGACGCGAATCTAGCTTGTTGTTGCAGGTGTTCTGAGCTTCTGATGTATGCGCGCTTAATTATTTCACATGAAATCTGGCAAAGTTATCATACTGGTCAAGAGACTCAAGACTAGAAGAACCCTTGAGCTAAAGGCAAGAAGAAAGTTTCACCAATTTAAATGAAAGTTAAGTAAATTAGGTAAACTAGTTGGCAGCGACCATATCTAAAACAAGGAATGAAATTTTATTTATTTATTTTCATTTTTGTGCGAATAACTTGCAATTTACGATTATCAACATTCGATATTAGTGGGAAGTATGTTGAGATTTGGATTATAATCACAACAGACGTACTAAAACAATATATAAAAAAGATGGGGTATCTATTATCGATACCTGTCTAAAACCCAAAGATATGATTAATATTTTAGTCCTTACCCCTTCCTCATAATTAAGTTGAGTCAATATTCCAATTACTAGTGTGTGTTGGTCTTTCCCACTCAATGAAACAAGTAAAATTGCAATTAATAGGTGTATATGATTCTCTCGACTCATTCTAAAGGTGGATTTGGAAGGTCGACTTTCACTACACTCATTCCAATGTGAATCTTTGACTTCTATAGGATAAATGTTTCTGTTTTTTTGAAAGAGAGGATAAATGCTTCTTAGATAGGTAAAGTACAGATTTGCTCATCTACGGAATATTTTTAAGGGATTGTGAGAAACAAATGCATCTCAAATATTAAATTATAAAACTGAAATCATAACAACTTAAAACTGTGCATATGTTTTCAGTCGAATTCACTTGTCTCTCACAATCTCTTAGACAAGCAGGCCTCAGATAAAGTATACTAGCATGAGCCCACGTTTCATGCCACTTTTTTTTAAATTTTTTTTATTTTTTTATTTTTTTATGGAGCTTCTAATCATACCTCCAAAATTGGTATTTAGACATCCCCACTTAATAGACCTCAAACTTACTTTTACAAATAACCTATATGCTATCTACACCTCCCTAATTTTCCCATAATACCCATCATCCAATAATATCAATAAAATATTTTTTTTTAGAGTATTCTATTCATATACCCCCAAAATCGGTAGTTAGACCTCCATCAATTTTTAAACATTTCACAATACTATTTTACTCTTGATACAACTAAGCTAATAAAAAATAAAAAAAACTTTCAATTGATAGCTCTCTCTCTCTCTCTCTCACGCTCCCTCCCCCCCCCCCCCCCCCCTTTTATTGTTGTATTTTCACTATTTTGTAGGCATATGCATCTTTAGAGGCCAAGAGCAGTTCATTTCTTCAACATCCTAAGATTCCCTCGTTTCATATATTTGCTCGATGGGAACAGTATGCTTCAATGGATGAGTATAATTTTAAGAGAAAGTGGTCTGTTGGTGTTTTGGTTAGACTATTAGAGAATATTGCATATTCGAAATTGACTTGAGGAACTGCAAAGTAAGGAACTGGTCTGTTGATTTCTTCGCTGCTTGGTAAGGATGAAGACCATAACAAAAACAAAAGGGAAAAAATGGCATGAGGATGACCATTTGTTGATTTCATACCTCTAAAAGGGAAAATACTTTATTTAATTTTTTTTTCTTTCTCTTTTGTGTCTTTATTGGTAATTTAACATGAGTTGACAAAGTCAACTATCACTTGAAAAAAGAAAGAGGTCAAAATGTCAATTTTGGAGGTATGAATAGAAGTTTCCTTTTTATTATTAGTTTGGTTTCCAAATTGACTTTAGTATCCTTATTGATTATTTTTGTTTTAAAATATTTTAATATTTGAGGGGTAATTTGGTAAAAAAAAAATCTATTATGGAGAGCGAACTCTCATATTTTAATAACAGTATAGATAACAATTTTATACGTGCAACTACAATAATTTATTTACAATGCGGGGGTCAATTGGTAGTTAGTGACTAATTACTTTACCCTATTATTACTAATATATGGCTATACATTTCTGGAAGGTATCCATCATGTATGTGCACCATGAGGAAATAATGATGTTGATTATTAATTGTTGCACTTGACAATATTGCATTATTGCGTTCCACTAGTATATGATATGATCACTCTAATGCTGGCCAGTACTTTTAATCGTGTGAAAGTACTGCATGAACTTTTGGAAGACAAATCTGATATGATTTTCCTTTCCAAAAAAATCTGATTTTCCTTTCCAAAAAAATCTGATATGATTTTGATAGATATAGAATTAGAATATCTCAAGCAAGACGATCAATGACTTAATTATTCTCACTGTGATATAATATATAGCTTATTTTTGTTATACTTGAAAAATATAAGTAGCGAACAAATAATATTTATGTCTAAAAAAAATTATTAGTAGAAGTGTAGAACTAAGCCTTATTGTAGTGTGTATTACTAAAGAAAAGAAATGGAAAAAAATTCTCCGAGGGTAGCTGCCCTCATTTAATCTCAATTAGGTCCGCCACTAAATAAAATATATCTTAGTCAAAATTATTATTTTTTTTTTTTTTTTAAAAGAACCAACAAAAACAGTCCTTTAAAGCCAAAAAGCAACAAACCAGAAATCAATGACAGAGGCCAATGCATCTGCAAATGTGACTTCAATTACTGAAGTCCATAGCAACCAAGTTGCTTTATCAACTCCATGTCTCTCCAAGTCAAGGCACTGATGATACATAATTAATTGGGCAAATTACTGGTCACACCCTCATTTTTTTGGGATTCGACAGTTCAGTCCTTCGTATCGTAATTTTAACAAGTAATTCCTCAGACATTCAAATTTCACACAATTTGGTCTAAAATGACCATTTTACCCTCACTTCCTTTTTCTTTTTCTTTTTTTTGCTTCTCTGTCTCTCCTCTCTCTCTCTCGGCAACTCTCCTGAGTCTCATTTGTCGTCCCTCTCTCTTCTCCTCGCTGCCGGATGTCATGGAGGCTACGGGGCACATACCTGAAACCAAACGATGAAAACAAGAACGAAACAACTAGCCTGAAATTTCTAGCAAAATTCCAAATGTGTACACAAATCTATAGTTGACAAACATTGAATAATGTAAACACAAAGCACAATGTTTGTCAACTATAGATTTCCGGCTGGGAGAAGCCCTTGTGGTGGCGACGAGGGGTTGAGGATGCGGTGGAGTGGTTGTTGTTGTTGTGGTGGTGGTGATTGGATTCGGCGGTGATGTTAGAGAGAGACAGAGTGAGAGAGAAGCAGAAAAAAAAAAAAAAACAAAAAAACAAAAAAAAAATGAGAGAAGAATTAAAAAAAAAAAAAAAAAGGAAGTGAGGGGTAAAATGGTCATTTTGGACCAAATTGTGTGAAATTTGAATGTCGGAAGAGTTACTTGTTAAAATTACGATACGAGGGACTGAACTGTCGAATCTCAAAAAGATAAGGGTGTGACCAGTAATTTACCCTAATTAATTAAATAGCCTAACAAACAGTAGCCATAGACCCCATTAACCAGCTCAAATGAATGAGGCAATAAGAGAAGAATAAGTTAAGATAAGGTACACCACCTGCACCAAAGTAGCTCCACAAACGGAGCCAAAACTAGAGCAGCAGCTTTCAAATTAAGAGATTGGTTTCATCATAAATTCATAATAGAGGATATATTACTGAAAATGTGTTTGTGTACGTTGCTGATTTGATAATATTAGAAGAATATCATGATCATTCTATGGGAAAAGCATTGTGGCTTTTGGAAATTTCATTTGTTCCAATCGTCGGTTGAACTTTGACCACTATCGTCACCAAACGCATTTCATCTAAATAATTGGTTATTCAAGTTAGCATCTTTAACTGTGAGCACTAGTAGCTAGGTACCTACAGACATGAATATTACAACACAATGTGCAGCATTTCATTTCAGTAGCTAAAGTTGTGATCCTGTCAGTAAAATGGGGGTCCTATTCGAGAAAATTTTCAATTCAAAAGGAAAGTTTCAATATATATCCATGTGATTCTGATCTGCAGAACGATAATGTAGAAATAAATTGACTAAAATATTCACAGGTGATAATTGGAGCATATTCGTTATGATGCTATTACATGTGTGTATATTTTTCATGACATAGACTACAGAAAAGTGGGTCATGTGTGCTTTAAAATCGTGGGCATATGCTAAAAGTGCAGATATAAATTTGACCGTAAAATATTGATAGAACAAAGATTAAGCCATTAAAATTAGGTGCATATCTATATATGCTACTTATGTCAAACCCTAGGACAGTTTTTTTTTTTTTTTTTTGCCAAAAAAACTTACTGGTCTGTTCTCGTATCGATATTAAGACTTCATAATCTGATGATTATCGAAATTAAACTGTTGTCTAACATAAAATGTTATTATATCCTTAACTCTGATCTCCCGAGCTACTTGAGGAATGGGCCCCACGCGCTCTCCCACTAGGGTTTCCTCTCGTTTACCTCTGTTTCTCGACCTGCCTGGCCTTGTTCCGGTGTGGGCCGAGCGGGGAGTTTTTCCAGTGAACAAGACTCCTGGATTGGATATCAATTTGGCCAAAATTTGACCCAATTCGGATCTGTTTGGATTCGGTTGGGAGGAGTTGCTGCGCTTGGGTTGCTAGGATTGGATCTCTAGGTGAGGTGGTGCGGCTGTGGGTTCAGGGTAAGGTGGCGATTTGGGTTTTTCTGGATCCGGGTTTTGGTGGAGGACAAGATGGATTCCAGTATGGATCGACGGCAGCATCCTCGGGTCTGTTATCACCACCAGAGCATCGGCCTTGGGATTCTGTTTCTGGATTTGGGTCTTGGGCTTCTGATTTGGGCCATGTCTTTGCGCCAGCCTAATGGTTTTGTTTGGGCTAGGCTATTGCGTTTAGTTAGGCTTTTCTTTTCCTTACCTTGTTTGGTATTTTCACTAGGGCTGCTGGTTTGGTTGACTTGAGTTTTGGGTTTCGGCCTATAACTCGGACTGTAGCACCTACAGAGATTCCATAATAAGCTTGACAGTGTCAAGAATACATCCCCCAAAAACTATTTTCTACCAAAATTATAAATATAATAGCCAAATTACCTTAACTCTAAAAGACAAAAATCATTTCTCTACATCAGAAAAAAGCTAGGACTTCTTCAGGTTAGTATCCCCTCTTCTTCTTTTTTTTCTCTTCCCTCATCTTCTTCTTATTTTGTAACATAAAGGTCAATATATATGAACTCTTTCTGGCATTTTTGTATAAAATACAATTCTTCAATAAGGATCTTTTCCTTAGAAACATAAATTATATAATTTTTTTTTTTGGTTAATTAGGGCTGAATTTTAAATAGGTTGTCAATTAAATTTGAAAAAGGGAAAATGGATTATGGCAAATTTAATTGGTAGTGAGAATGTTTCTTAAGGTTTGAGAAAAACACAAAGCAATCTTATTAGAAATTCTTTTCCATATTCCCATCAAAATTTAGAGCTTCAGAGTTGAATTGATGATTTCAATTCCAGTTTCACAATTTTTTTATCACGCCTTCTTGGTTTTAGAGAGAGAAGCTAAAACTTCTCCCTACAAACCAAATTTAGAAGATCCCTCAGTCCTTCTCTCATTCTCTCTTGCCCAGATCTAGATCTAGCTGAATCTATATCGCTAGGCTCGAGAGTCATGGGCGGTCTTCCTTTGTCCTGACATTGTGTCCAAATACTTTAGTTTCTTTCATTCTCTCTTACATAGATCTAGATCTAGTTGAATCGTTGGGCTTGAGAGTCAGGGGCGACCTCCATTTGTCCTGACATTATGTCCTATTATGTTAGTTTCACTACAAGAAAAGTAGTCTACCACAACATCACAATAACAACATGCTCTAAATGTTCGTTGTTACTTACAGTATTCGACAACGAGCAAATAATGTGCGTTGTAGTAAATCATTTAATACCACACGCGTCATTTGCACGTTGTTAATTTGGTTATCAACAATCTACTTTGTGTGTTGTTATCTGCAAGTTGTCAATTAAGTTATCAACAAGCAGGTGTGCACGTTGTTGAAAATTTTTCAGAATGACAACATGTGGCGAACGCTGTCAAAACTTTGAGATAAAAAAAAAAAAATTGGTGAGGGGAGCTGTCCGTTTTATTCTAAATTTTAGGAGAAATTTGAAATTTGGTTGACCTACCTTTTACAAAGCCACTAAACGCCCTAGTCGAAGCCAAAACTCATTTCCCGCCACCAAAAGCTCTCGCCTCAGTCGACGGTGACCTTCATAATGTTCGACGGGCTCGGAGCCACCTAGTCGTTTCAGACTTCAAGCAGTCCTTCCCTCCCGCCATCAACTCGTCTCCAGGTACCAATCGCTCTTCATTCTCAGTTTTCAATTTCAAATTCTCTCAAAAGCTCAGATCTCTCTCTCTCTCTCTCTCTCTCACTCGCAGCGTCTCTCAGCTCAGCTCAGCTTCTCTGTCTTTGGTTCCCTTCTGAAGCTCAAGCTCAAGCTCTTTCTCAAGATCAGCTCCCTTCGATTCCTGCAATGCTTCTCCGATTCTGATTACAGGTACTTTTTTTTGACTTATTGTTCGTTCATGGTAGTGTTTGGTTCGAAAATTTTCGGAAATTCCACATAGCCATATACTCAATTGAATGGGAAATTGAGTATATGGCTTTGTGGAATTGAATGGGCAATTGAGTATATGGCTTTGTGGAATTGAATGGGCTTCTCTTATTGTATCTGCAATTGATTAAGAAAGTTTAGTTAGCTGCAATCTATGACTAGTTTTCTGCATTTTGAGAAAATAGGTAGAGTAGAATAGCACGGAATTTTGACATTTATAGTTCTGCAAATTGTTTAGTTTCAAAAATATATGAGGCAAATTGGAATAGGCTAAGTTTAGTGTGAGAATTTGCCTTTAGCTTCTCCTTTCGATTCAATTCATTGTTTAGTGAGGACTGCAATTTCTGCTTGTAGGGTCAAGAGGGGGAAGAACACGGTGGCTTTAACAAAGTAGCATTTTAATCTTTCATTGATTCTTAAAAGCCAGAAGAATTAAACATGAAGTTGAAACTGGACATGAATTTAGCTAACCGAAACCATAACTTGGACCTAGGCTGCAATTGCATTACCTGCACCACTTTGCTATAATGACTAAATCTGTTTTGGTTTCTCACCCGGCTCATGCTTCTTGGTATATCTTAATACAAAATTATGTATTAAACATGAGTGGGCGGAATAGTCTGGTATTCGATATGCCTTCATACCATCTTCAAGTTTTTTTTTTTCCTTTTTTTTTTTATGGGATATCATCTTCAAGTTGGAAATGTGAAACTACTGTGTTTTTGAGTTAAAATAAAAAAAAACGAGTTCTGGTATGCGATGAGTTGTTCAGTTGCAAGACTTACTGCATATGACTATAGGTATTACTTTACTTGTGGACCTGTGGTCATGTTGTGAACTACGAATTAAGATAGATCTGATATGCAGTTTCTGGCTTGTGCTTAACAAATCCATTGGGAATGAAGAAGCATAATCTAATGTGTCTTGAACTAAATTCAGGGACCTTCTCAACAGAACATAAACTTAGAGAAAATGATAAATGCACATGCAACTACTTCTCAGGTATGTAATCTCTGCTATAATTGGTAAGATTTATGAATTTTAGGTGAAACAAAATTCACCTATTGTCATGCTATAACAAGAGAGGAATTTCTGCTTTGAGGTTCCTGGACAACAATCATTAGTCATTACAGTCTAATTATCATTTTAGAGTAGGGCTATGCTTTGAAGAATAAAATAGAATTGCTCTTGGTAAGCAACTAGGTACTGTACGGTACATGTTCAGTTTTAAGTTTTATCCTCTTAATCTACTGATACAATAGCTATTACTTCCAGAAACTGTGTGAGCAATATTACAGTTAGATGTTTAAACCAATATTTCTCTCTCTTAATTTCTTATATTTGTAGTCACAACAATCAAGTAGACCAATCAATGCTCCAAGCAATGATCTTGAAAATAGAAGATGTGCACTTTTGAATTGGAACAATTATGAAGAAGATGAAGTGGTGGCTGAAGGGAAGATCTCTTCAACAAATCCAAGTACAAAAGTTCATTGTGTGCCTCTTGGACGAGATTGTTGGAAGGTTTGGGTTGACGTGGTGTTTGATGAGTATCAGACTATGGAAGTGTATAGAGCAACCATGGATGCCAAACAACTTGGTGAAGCTGTAGGAAGCACTCTTGCATGGCCCAAAAGCTCCATTAAAATGCTCCCTTAGTAGTTGAAGTAGCAGGTACATTTTGCTTTACTAGAGAATTTATGTAGGTGAGGGAGTACCATGCATGTTTTGTCAATGCTGATGAACAAAGAATCCAGTACTTTGTCATGCTTGTTTTGTAAAGAACATATGTATAAGAGAATGTGGCACTCCTAATGAAATGTAAATTTTTCATACATGGTTAGTGTGTACTAATATTGGCATGTGAATGAGTTTAAGTAATGGTGAATGTTTAGAGGTACAGGAAAGCATAACCCAGCAAATTGGGTGCAATAGTATGTACTGAAATTTTATAACAACGTATCCATTAATATGACAACGTACCGTGTATGCTGTCTAAAATTTATGACAACGTGCAGAGAATGTTGTTAAAACTTACAACATGCGCTTGAAACGTTATCGAAAATTTATGACAACGTGCATAGCTCATTGTTGAATAATTACAACAACATGCTTCGCCTCTTTTCGACAACGTTCAAAGCTCGATGTTAAGGACTCGGGGACTTTTAATGACTTTGGCATCTACAACATGCGGCAAACGTTGTCAAAAGTTATTGACAACGTGAATTGCATGTTGTTAAATATGTTTTTTCTTGTAGTGTTTCTTCCGACCACCTACCTTTCAATTTTCTTTTCCTCTACCATCCCCCTACTAGAGGTGTCAAACGGGTCACTTTAGATCACGGCATGACCCCGGCCCGTTTAATTAATAGTGGCAGGGCACGACCCATTTTTGAGGTCGGATTGGACCAAGGCAATACCCATGAGCCAATGTGGTACAATCCGTGCACAACTTACTGCGGGCTGACCCATTACAAGCATAAAACTTTATCTTATTTTAAAAGATATGAGAAACTTTCTATAATGAGATTTGAATACAAGACTTTTTTTTTTTTTTTCAAGTTCACATGCTATCATTAATGTTTTCAAAATAATAAAATAAAATTTTTATGTTCTTTTTATAACATAAGTTTTTTTCCTATATATTTAAAGATGTATTTGTTAAATAACATTTATATCACAATTACATAAGTATATGAAGAAAAAAAAAAAGGGGTCTTGACCCAATGCCCCATTTTTACACAAAACATTATCACTTACCCCACCAAGAGATTATATTTCACTGACACCGTTTAATGTCAAAATGTCACTTTTGACCTCAACTCAATTATAAAATTACAATTTGCCACTAGCATTCAATCTCTCTCTCTCGACTGAGACGGCCCCTATCACCAGAAAAACACCGCAAATCGTCACCGACCTGGCTTTGGTCGACTCCGCCTTCTTCTTCTTCTTTTTGACGTCAACGACGCCGTCGCTTGGGTGCTTGGCACTTTCTTCGACTGCCTCTATCATCATCGATCTCTCTCTCCTCCCTCCTTCGCGCCGTCTCTCTCTCTCTCTCTCTCTCTCTCTCTGCCATGGCGGCCCTGGAACCGGAGGACGAATCTGATCGCCCTGCTAGGAAGAAGGCAACCTCGATAAGGAAGAAGACCACCGAGGTCGGCGCCAGAGTCGGTGCGGTAGAGATGGCCATGCTGCACCAGACGGCCATGCTGCACCACAAGGCGAAGGCGGCGGCGACAGGGGGTCAAATGGAGGAGATGAAGCCGTGTAGGGCGGCTGCGGAGGAGAGCGAGTTCGTGGATCGGGTCAACTTGAAGAAGACGTCGGTGCTCTCTTCTTCTTCTTCTTCTTTCTCGTTCTCAACGCCGTCATCGCAGTTGAGACTCTTTCCCCGGCAATGTCCGTGGTCGTCAAGGATTTTCACAAGCACCAGCTCAAGATCACCATTTGGAATGGTATGTTGATTACACTCGCGTTAAATTTTGAATATCTCAGCTTGATTGATTTCCTGTTTTCTTGAAAATTCATGAAATTGAATTTCAGAGGAAGTGTTCTTGGAAAACGTCGAGCTTAGTGTCGAAGCCTTCGGTTATCTTAGCGAGGTCCCAGAACTCTGTTCCTCTTTGAAATTTTCATCACGATTCACCATGCATGAACACAGTTTGTTTTTTTTTGTTTGGTCTGCATATTGTCCCAAAGTTACACTAGCTAAGTCGTGTGTCAATTACTCAATTTGTTATTAAATGGTATTTCAAATACATTCTCGCTGTAGCCAATTTAACCAAGTGTTATATATTGGGAATGATTCAATGAATAGAAATGGTCTTTTGACACAGTCCTGTATATGCTTTAACAAAGAACATTTCATTGAGCCGGTCGAACTCGCTTTGTCTCCTGACTCTATTTATTTATTTTTTTTGGTAAAATGGAGGCAAAAGGCTCAGAGAGAAAGAAAAACGAAAAAAAGAATATTTTATTGGGGGGCAATGAAGGTCTATTAGGGATAAAATAAATGTCTATTGGGGGCGATAAATGCCTTGTCTCCTTAATCAAAATTTTATTTGTCTAATTTTAGGGAGATTAGTTCTCATTCTGGCGACCAAAAGTTCTATTGGGGGGCAATATAGGTTTACTGGGAGGGGCAATAAACCGCTCCGGCCCCATATGAGATCTCTAATAACCTCTTTGAGAACTTCCGGTGAGGTTTCATAAACCTCTATTGCCCCCCAATAAAGGTCTATTGGGAGGCAATAAACCTTTCCTGCGACCTATGAGATCTCCAACGACCTTTTTAGAGACCTTCGGCAAGGTTTTCAGAGAAGTCCGGTGAGTGGCGACTGGTGACCGGAATCTGGCTGCCTGTGACCGGAGTCCCACGAAGTCTCATATGGCCTCTCTCTCTCTCTCTCTCTATATGTAACAAAGGAGTGAGGGTAAAATAGTCTAAAAAATAAAATAAAAAAACGAAAAAAAAAACTTAATTAGGTATTAGGGAAGACCTTATTAGAGTCTTTATGGGTAATGAAGAATTAAAAAAACTTAATGAGGTAAAGTGAGTCTAGAATTAGGGTAAATGGACAAAAACCCAAAAAAATATTATACCAAAACTCAATTATGTAAAATGTTTAAAAGCAAAACATCTATGAGACTTTTTATTTTCTTTTATATAAGCATATAAACAACTGTCAGAACACTGAACTTAGAAAAATAGCTCTCAAGTTAGGAAAAGTATTTCTGAGTTTTGGAAAAGTAATTAGGTAATTTAAGCTTTCAATTTATATTAGATCACGTGAAGCACGTGTGGACGTTAGTGTGGCCGTGAAACATTCACACGTGGGTTAACTTATTCTCATATATTTATACTTCACAACTAATACCATACCAAATAACAATGATTAGAGAGGAACAAATACTTTAAACCCATTGGTAAAGTTATAATTTTTCAATACATCTCAACACATCTCTCGGTGCCGATTCAAAACCCTCAAGCTACTTATTGGCGACAAATTGGAAGTGGCCGACGGAGGAGCCACTCCATCGAGTGACGGCACGGCAAGTTTGCAATGGAAAATGGTTGGTTCTTCGTGGGGATCTATGTCTTCTGGTCAGGGTTGGACCGTATGTTATTTCCTTTGTTAATTGGTTGGGATTCCTTGTACGGATCAATTGTTTTATCACTTTATGCAATGGTATGCCACTAGGCTGGTTCTTTGTGGGCTTGTTGTAGTTCACTGGGCTTGATTTTTATGCAATTTCTCTTTCCTTGATAAAGAAAAGAAAAATTACAGTCGTTTTGTTTATTAATGAGTTCGTTTATCACAATGTCATATCGGCACAATCGGTGAAAACTGAAAAGTGTAGTAATGAGTGGTGATCGTAAGATATTTGCTGTTTTCATCAGCTGGACTTTTAGTATTCTGTTTTGGAAGTTATAAATTCCCGGTTCAGAAAGAAAACTATTACTCATAAATATTTTACAGTAAAATGATTGACTTCAGAGAGATTATTCAGAGCACCGCCGTGCACTTGCACCAACATAAATGAATGGTTAGATTGCATTAAATACAGTTTTTGTTTATTAAAAATAAAGTTGATAATAAATATCAAGGGTTGAGATTATTTTATAAGGGTTGGGTCACTTGCACCGTCGGTGCATAGAATAATTTCTATTGACTTCATATATATCTCTTGACATGCCGATATATGTATGCTTCGGAAAGCCTTAGAGATGCAAATACCGCTGAATTCCAATGCTGGGAGTAGTGGGAATGGCGACAAGGGGAAGTTAGTCCCTCAAACAAATGATACAGCAGGAGAAACAGGGGTGGACGAGCAAAACCAAAACCTGAACGAGGTCATTAAGTCTACCGAGAAAACATTAGCCCTCATTCACCAGCTCTACCTCACTGTCTCTTCATTCACTATCGGTTCTCAGCTCCCCCTCCTCAAGCGCCTATAATTCTACATTTCTACTCATGCTCAGTGCCTCAGTTTATTCAAGATCAATTCAATTTGTCTTTCCCAGTATATATGATTGTTTATCGGAGATTTTCTCACATTGGAATTGACCTCTCAGAAATGCTCTTGCCATGGAGCTGGACAATATGGCTATGTTGTCAAACAAATGCAATTTCCAGGTTCCTATGGAGGTTATTAAGTGAGTCTTCTTCTGTAATTTTACGTTTTTCTGCAACTAAAGATTTCTGTTTTATGGCCCATTTTAACCAGAAAAAATTTGCCGAGTTTGCATAGGTTGATCGACGATGGAAATAATCCTGATTTACTTACAAGGGATCTCATAAACAGCTGCATTGCCAAAAATCAGATCACTAGAGGCAAAACTGATACCTTCAAGGCAAGTTTCATTATACCTTTTAGTTTTGAACCCATTTAGTAATCATTTTTTTTATATTCCACTTCAGTTTGTCAAGTTACCTGATTCAACTTGCTGTAATGTTTTCTTCAGATTTTACGAGAGCATCAACTGGAAGAACTTGAACAGGCATTTCCTGATGAAGTTGAATCATATAGAGAAATACGTGTTGCTGCTTCTGCTGTAAGTTGCATTGCATTGATCGCTCAATCTGGACTTTGCACCCATCCTCGAAATGTTACACGAGTGTTTTAGTTGTTTTCTTTCTAGGCTTTAATACCGTTCCATCTGATACAGGTTACGAAGCTTGCAAAAGGACAAAGCACATTGCCAAATGGAGATGTGAAGCACGAAGTCAAAGCTGAGCCTTGAGTATCTGATATTCTGATTTATTTTGTATCAGATTCTTAGAATCCATTTATAAATTACAGTCTTTTTTTTTTTTTTAAATAATGAGATTCGGAACTTCATCAAGCTGGGAGGCTCATCTCGCCACCATATTCTTAGAATCTGTTTATAATATTGTACTCTTTAAGTCTTTAAGGCTTGCTGCATTTGATTGCTTTTGTTTTTGTTTTTTTTTTGGGCAAATTGCATTTGATTGCATAAAGAAGTAACAACCAACAACACGATGACATTGATCATATCTCACTTACCTACTGAGGAGAGTAAGAATGGTGCTGATTAAGGATAATGTTCTTTTGGGCTTCAACTGGGCCCAACTGGCTTGGGTTTTTCTTTGACATGCAAAAAAAATTGGTGTACTCTAAAACGGTGTTGTCGTACGCCTTGACCGCAACAATCAACTTTCATAAGGTAACCACCGACATTTAAGTTAGCTAATGATTGTTTCTTTGAAATCAAAAATTTGATCAGCCTGTAAGGGTTTGATTTATTTTAACTAGCTTTCTATATGTGTAATGCACGTCTTGTTATCGAAAAAATAAAGAACGTAGTTTTTTTTTTTTTGGGTTTTTGAACATTTACCTCATTTCTAGATATTTTTTTCCCACTGACCCCATTAAGTTTTTTTTTTTTTACCCAAAACACTCTATGGAATTCTTTCCTAATACCCCATTAAGGTTTTTTTTTTTTAATACCATTTTACCCTCACCCATTTGTTACTTAGAGAGAGAGAGAGGGAGAATGGAAGAGAGAAACCATAGGAGACTTCACCAGAGCTCGTCATCAGTCGCCGGATTCCGGTCACCGGTCACCGATCACTAGATTCCGGCCAACTTTCGCCGGATTCCGGTCACTGGCCGCAGCGTACCGGATTTTTCTGAAAACCTCTATTGTCCCCAATAGACGTCTATTGCCCCCTCCCCCCAATAGAAGGACAATAGACGTTTCGATTACCAAAATGGGAACTAATATTCCTAAAATTATACAAATAAAACTTTGATTAAAGAAAAAAAAAACAGAGAGATTACATCAATTTAAAACGTCTATTGCCTCCCAATAGACTTTTAATATTACGAGATAATAAAACTTTTTTTTTTCTTTCCTTCTCGCCTTCTCGACCTTCTGCCCACAGTCTTGAAAAAAAAAAAAAAACTGGACCACTTGTGAACCACCAAGCAGACGCACTTCCGGATTGCTTGTTGGAAGTGGGTTTTTGTTGGAAGTGGGTCCTAGAGGCCGGGTTGCTGCTGAAGGTGAGATTGATCAAGATTGATCTGGAGTGGGTGCATGTAATCAGCGAGGGATGGGCGAGCCCATTAAGAGGGTTCATGAGGGAGGACGAGTACTTGCAGAGCTTGCACTTCAATTCGTTGAGAGTCAAGGACGGGTCTGTAGTCAACATGTCACCGGAGCTGGAGGAGAGAGAGAAACGGCCTGGGTCGATTGCCGGAGCTGGAGGAGAGAGAGAGAGAGAGACAGCCTAAGTCGATCGCCAGAGCCAGAGGAGAAAGGAAGACGGCCTGGGTCTGCCGGTATTGTGCTGGAGTAAAGAGAGAGAGGAGAGAGCGTGCAGCACGATGGAGAAAAAGATGAGATTGAGTGGCATTTGGTGTAGTTGTTTAATTAAGCTGAGGGTAAATTTGTCATTTCATCTAAATTGGGTTAGTGAGAATAAAAATCTGTTGATGGGGTAAGTGGAAAAAATTTGGCCAATTTTGGTGCATTTGGTCAAGATCTCTATTTGTTTTTATTAAACTAGCATTTTAGAAATATATTTTAGGCATTTGATATTTTGGTGTAGTCCTTTGACAATAAAGAGCACATCCATTTATTTTATAGTAGTAGAGAATAGGAAATGGACATGGAGTCTGCCGGTGGGTTTAAATTGAAAGGGACACATTCAAAATATAAAAAAAGATACATCGGCGCGGACAAATTTTTCATTGACAAAATGCTCCCATAAAAAAAAAATCATAAAACAAGACACACCTATTGATGTATTTTTTGGTAGTAGGCAAATCATAGGAAGATGAATATATATATACAGACACACACACACACACACATACATACAGGCCTTCTATGCTAAGGAGGTCCTTAACTTAATTAGCTTAAGGAACGGATTTTCATATTTTGACCACTTTTCGATCGGATATTCACATCGTAACCATTCAGTTTTTAGGTCCTAATATATGGATCACTTATACAAATTTTCAGCCAAATTGATGATTATTAAGGCATCCAAAACTGCAATTTACACGAATAGTTCAGATTGGACAGATTCGGTTCGTTGGTGCAAATTGCAGTTTTGGATGCCTTAACGATCATCAATTTGACTGAAAATTTGCAGAGATGATCTACTCATATATACCTAAAAACTGAACGGTTAAGATATGAATATGTGATCGAAAAGTCTATATATATATATATATATATATTGTAATACCCCGAAAAATCCAAATTAATTTCCGTGGATTTGTAGAAATGATTTCACGATAGTGGGAGCGAGTACGAGGCTCGGAGAAGTTGTGAAATTAGTTCGAACGATTTAATTTTCGAAAACGAACGTTATTTAGGGGGTCTCAAAAAGTGACTTTTTATACGTTCAAAATTTGGGAAAACTTCCTTCATGAAAGTTGTAGAGCTTGTCGATACGATCTCGTGCATATGTGGAACGCAATATTCGGAGTTCGTATGAATAAGTTATGAATATTTGAAAATTGGGAATTTTCTATAAATATGGAAAAATTTCCGATTTTGTCATTAAGGACAGAAAAATCAGAAAAATTGCGTTTTGGCCCCCGGAATCCTCCGTTCTCTCTCCTCCCCACGCGGCCGAACCGCTTGACCCGACCCGGACCCATCTTCGTCCTCCGCCGTCCTCCGGCCACAACCCGGCCATCCCTGGCTTCGCCGTGAGCCGTCCAGTCGCCTGGTGCCATCGCCTTGCATCGCCGCTGCCCCCAGACGTGGATCGAAGCCCCCCAGAGCCTAGCATTCGACCCGACCGGATCTTGGCCGTGTCGGCGTTGCACGGGCCGATCCTCCCCATTTTCGTGATCTCCTCATCCCCCTGATCATCCCCATGTAAGTCTTTCATCACGATTTTGAGTGTAGAACACTAGATCAAGGTTTGACTGTTTCGACGTCCCTGATTTAATCTGAAATCTGATCGGACGCACAGGATTAATCCGACTTCCAAGCTTGATCTAGGACGATCTAGACCGAATCTCGCTTAGCTCCAGGTATGAAAGTCGATCAACCCTTCATTTTGAACCAGTTTGTAGTTGGTCACTTTGCCATCTGAGGTTGTTGACCGGCGTTGACCGCCACGTTGACCGTCGTCTGACCTCCGGGTGTGGCGGCGCGTCGGACCCTTTTTTGAGTTTTCATTATCTAGGCAATGATCTACGCATCCATACGAGCGTTTTGATATATAACAAGGTTATGTTAGAAAAAGTTGATAAATAGTAGATTTACGTTTTTACGTTACTATTTAACGTTTTTACGTTTTATCTTCAGTTTACTATCTGCGAAGATCTGACCATCGGTTTTACTTCAAATTTAGATATGTTGATCGTATGACTGTCCCGATGACTTTGTGTGGTCACGGGCGAAGATCCGACCGTTGGATCTTCGTATAATTGAGAAATGGTGATTCGGAAGGCGATTCGTGAGAATCCGACCGTCAGATTTTCGTATAATTTTGAGGAGATGTTTGTTAGAGTGATTCAAGAAGATCTGACCGTTGGATCTTCGTGATAATTTTGGAGGATGATCCTAAGGGCGATCCGTGAGGATCCGACCGTTGGATCATCATATAAATTCGATCTGACCGTTGGATCATCATTAAATTAGAATCCGACCGTTGGATTTCCGTATATGTGTGGTTTATGAATGATTGCTAAGTTAAGATCGTATCTGACTAGGTGATTGACGGTTTGAGTTGGTGGACGATTGTGGATCGTATTTTGAGCTGTTAAGAAGACGCAGCGGGATTAGAGGTGAGTAAATCTCACATGGTTCATATTACGAACCAAATGTCTTTAATTACCTGGTTTATATTGTTGATTTTATTGTGAGAAAGTATAAGTGAGTCGAGGTGCAACATTTGAGTCAGATAGAATGACCTTTAAAATGTTTTGATCTACGGATTGGTCACCAGTGGTGACAGAGGCAAGGTCTTCGTAAGCGTGAACCTTGGCCAAGGTGACACATTACGTAAGATTCAGTTAGAGCTCTAGTCTGTCTGCCATAGTATGACATGAATCAGCGAGTTGGACTACTCGGGATTTCATGAATACAGTATGACATGAAAGTAGAGAGTTGAATTACTCTTGATCATGAATACAATTTTGAAAATTTATAGTATGACATGAATCAGCGAGTTGGACTACTCGGGATTTCATGAATACAGTATGACATGAAAGTAGAGAGTTGAATTACTCTTGATCATGAATACATTTTTGAAAGTTAACGTATGACATGAAAGTAGAGAGTTGAATTACTCTTGATCAGGAATACATTTTTGAAAATTTCTAGTATGACATGAATCAGCGAGTTGGACTACTCGTGATCATGAATACAGTATGACATGGAAGTAGAGAGTTGAATTACTCTTGATCATGAATACACCTTTATTATTTAAAATGTGTCGAGTGGTGAGTGATGAGATTTGTTGGAAAATGGTTTGGAAATGGAGGTGGAATGATTTGTTTTGAGTTGGGTTGAGTGGTAAGGATTGAGGTTGGGGGTGTTTACTTGAGTTAAAGTATTTGTGAGATAATAAAATCAACCTTTCCTTCTTGTTTACTCATACGAGCTTTGCAAAAAGCTTACCGGGTTTTGTGTTGTTGCAATCCCGGTACACTATTCAAACGGTGTAGCGGGTAATCCTACAGGTCAGGAAAATCAGGAAGGTGATCGAGCTGCGTAGAGTAGCTGCATTTGTGTGAATCTGACTTTCTTTTGTGAGGTGTGTTATGCTCATTTGAGCTACATTTATATTTGGAGAGAGTGTGCTGTAATCAATAAACTCCTTGAGGATTTGGTTATGTAATATTGGGTGGTGTGAGATGTGTTTGTTCTGAGAAAAAAATTCAGAACGTTATTGTAATAATTATTATTCATGTTTCGGATTTGAATTTGTTATTCAAAATTCGGGGCGTGACATATATATATATATATATATATATATATATATATATATATATATATATAGGCCTTCTATGCTAAGGAGGTCTGTTCCTTAGCCAAGGAACGGATTTCCATATTTTGACCACTTTTTGATCACATATTTACATATTAACTGTTTAGTTTTTAGGTCCTAATGTATAGATCATCTCTACAAATTTTCAGCCAAAATGATGATCGTTAAGGCATCCAAAACTAGAATTTACAATTATGAACACGAAACGGTTCAGGTTGGACAGATTTGGTTCGTTCACTGATTTAATCGAGTTTGATACCTTAACGATCATCGATTTGGCTGAAAATTTGCATAAGTAATCTATACATTAGGACCTAAAAACTGAACGGTTAAGATGTAAATATGTGATCGAAAAGTGGTCAAAATATGAAAATCCGTTCCTTAAGCTAAGTTAGCGTAGAAGGCCTGTATATATGTGTGTGTGTGTGTGTGTGTGTGTGTGTGTATGCTTGCTCTGCTAAGGAGGCCCGTTCCTTAGCTAAGGAACGGATTTCCATATTTTGACAACTTTTCGATCACATATTCATATCTTAACCGTTCAGTTTTTAGGTCCTAATGTATAGATCACTTATGCAAATTTTCAGCCAAATTGATGATATGCAAATTTTCAGTCAAATTGATGATCGTTAAGGTATTGAACTCGATTAAATCAATGAACTAACCGAATATCTCCAACCTGAACAGTTCTTGTTCATAATTGTAAATTCCAGTTTTGGATGCCTTAACGATCATCAATTTGGCTGAAAATTTGTAGAGATGATCTATACATTAGGATTTAAAAACTAAATGATTAAGATGTGAATATGTGATAGAAAAGTAGTCAAAATATGGAAATCGGTTCCTTGGCTGAGGAACAGACCTCCTTAGCAGAGCAAGCCTATATATAGATATATAAATCCTATCCAGAGCAAAGCTTCGCTTTGAAATTAAAGTACACATTTAGAGTTTTTGGTCACTTTTCGGTTGTATATCCACATCTCAACAGTTCAGTTTTTAGGTACTAATGTATAGATCATCTCTGCAAATTTTCAGCCAAATTGATGATTGTTAAGACATTGATAACTACCTTAAAGCTAATAAGGTTCAGATTGGACAGATTAAGTTCGTCAATTGGTTTTAGCGAGTTAGATACCTTAACAATCATCAATTTGGCTGAAAATTTGTAGAGATGATCTATACATTAGTACCTAAGAATTGAACGGTCGAGATGTGGATATGCCACCGAAAAGTGACTGTAAACTCTAAATTTGCACTTTAATTTCAAAGCGAAGCTTCGCTCTGGAAAATATATATATATATATATATATATATATATATATATATAATATCCTGTCTAGAGCGAGGCCTCGCTCTGAAATTAAAGTGCGTTTTTAGAGTTTATGGTCACTTTTCGGTCGCATATCCACATCTCGACCGTTCAGCTCTTAGATATACTAATATATAGATAATCTTTGCAAAATAAGACATTGATAATAGCCTTAAAGCTAGTATGGTTAAGTTGGACAGATTCAGTTTGCCCATTGGTTTAAGCGAGTTAGATACATTAAAGATCATCAATTTGGCTGAAATTTTGCAGAGATGATCTATACATTAGTACCTAAAAACTGAACGGTCGAGATGTGGATACGAGACCGAAAAGTGACCCTAAACTCTAATCTTGCACTTTAATTTCGGATAAATATTATATATATATATATACACACACACAAAGTCCTTCTTGGCTAAGGACATCCTTACCTAAGCTTAGGAACTAATTTCCAGTTTTTGGCCACTTTTCGATCACATATTGACATCTTAACCGTTCAGTTCTTAGGTCCTAATGTATAGATCATCTCTGCAAAATTTCAGCCAAATTGATGATCGTTAAGGCATTCAAAACTGCAATTGACAACATTGTACACGAACGGTTCCAGTTCGACAGATTCGGTTCGTTCGTGTAAATTGCAGTTTTGGATGTATTAATGTAATCAATTTGGCTGAAATTTTGCAGAGATAATCTATATATTAGGACCTAAAAACTGAACGGTTAAAATGTGAATATGTGATCGAAAAGTGGCAAAAAACTGAAAATCCGTTCCATAAGCTTAGGTAAGGATATCCTTACCTAAGAAAAATCCTATATATATGCGTGAATAGACACACCTTCAAAACTGCATTCACACTCTTTTCTTTTCATCATTAAGACATAAAAAGAAGGGATTGCGTGCATTCAATGGTATACAATTGCGGATTTTTCATTATCTCTGTAAATGTCAACTGCTATATGATAAGAGAGAGAATATGCATAACCGATTAGGTCGCATGATGAATTAATAGCTAGGGATTTAGTTTGACCTGATGTAGAAAGAAACTAGTAACCTTCCAGGCTTCCAATATGGGTTTGGCTTGGAGATGAGCACATATTATCACACTTTTCGCCAAAAATTGCTTGAATATCATAATGTATCTTTCTCTTCCTAAAATTACTCGTTCTCTTGTTTTCCCTATAAGAAGCTACAATATCATAACTAAACTCTCAACGCAAGGTTTGTTGTAACTATTTTGATAGTGCTCATCACAACAGACAATAAAAATTTACTTCAAACCAGAGATTGTTAAGATTTATACACTTGTTCCAAATCAAGGTTAAGCAACCAAACATTTAACATTGTGTAGATTTCTCATTCGAGCAGTTAGGTTCATTTAGAACTTCCATACTTGAACATCACAAAGTTGCTAAGAAAACACGGAGAAAACTGATTAATTAGGCTTAAAAACCCTCTCCCACACTTGACGTATTCAATTATTATTCGGCCTTTTATTATTAATGGCTCTACCCAAATTGGAAACAAAAACTAACAGATTACAGTACAATTAAACTGAAATTTTTTCGAACAAGCCAGAAAATCAAAATCTTGAAGGAAATTAAAAGAAAATGGTCCAAAAGCTGACATATTTGGTACTGGTAGCTTTGATTATAATACATACTGCATTTACCAGTAAACTGACTCCAGCACCTGCCCTCTCTCAGGTGTTCCATTGGACCATTACACAAAAAATGGAGCGAAATTTAATACGTCGTGGTATGTACGTATGTATCTATGTTTGTGTTTCAAACTTTTGAATCATATAAAAAAGAAGAAGAATAGCTACCAAAACCAAAGTCTTGGTTTATTTTCTGCGTTGCGTAGTTTGTGAAAGAATCTTCTTTGCTCAATCAAGGCCTACTTGGGTTCGGTGGGAAGAAAGGTTTTTTGAGTCCAAAAAAGGGCCGTCACCTTTTTCACTTTTCACAACTACTCTCGCACAATTCATTTTCTTAATGTTTGTTTGTATGAGAACGAGGCCAAAGAGCTTCATTTTTTTAAGCAACAAGATTGTTTAATTAGCACAATGCGAGATACTTAATTCTATGCTGTTAAACATCCATTTAAGGGGATATCGATCTGCTGCAACAAAATGCAAGGTTTTAAAATCATCAGCTTATGATCAAGGATTGGTTTGAAAAAAAAAAAGTGTCATGTGGAGTTGTGTTATGGACGATCCAAAATCTATGATTCGATAACAATACTGGAAATGCGCAAAAATGACCCCCAATGCCACAACATGCACAAAGAGAAATACAAAGAATTATCTTAATCTTTAACCCAGTTAAGTTCAAATCTTTCTCTCCACACGGTAAGAAAGAAGTACCTTCTAGCTAGCTTAGTTCATAACATCTATTCATACGTATTTGAAATCCCGAGTTGAAATCCATTTACATAACATTGTTTAACCAAATCGATTTACGGGGATGTAACTGCAAATTGGTCGCAGCAGGTTGTGAGCTGTGGAAAAGAACTGTTCGAACAATGTTGAGTTTTAAAAATTGGATTAAGATAGGGGAGGAGACAATGCCGTTAATATGTGTGGTGGGAATTGAGAAAGAACAAAAATCTAGGTAAAAGTTTGGTACCCGTCTAAAGATGCTTTTAGCTAAGCTATATAGGTCAATCACCATGAAATTAGGGAGCTCGGGAAAAGAGAAATGCAAATCATACCAAATACTTTTCTTTGTTTATGCGATTTTGGGGTCAAAGAGGTGACTGCAGGTCAATGGACGCCTTAATAATATGGACCTGATTCCAACTAAAATGTTTGGCCTGCTTAATTCCCTATTAATTGTTTCTCCCCGTTTTATGTTCTTAATTAGATTGCTGATTCTGATCAAAAGAATTTCCAGTTTTAATTATGATCATGTATCCCAAGTTCTCAACATGAAAATTAACCTAAACATGCACCAATTTCAAATGAAATTGCAAAACTAACAGTTGTGTGTGGTTGTTGGGGCTTGTTTGACAAAGCTTGTATATATCTATCTTGCTAGGTTTTTGTCAAATGGCTACTTGTATGATAAATTTACGTCAATTTGTGGTTGGCATGGGTTTGACAACTCATGAATCATGACTTCTGTCTATACGGCCTCCATCTACAACTTACTTTGGTCAAATTCATGTAAATATTACTTTCAATGATATTCATAGAAGGAAAAAAGGAAAATTGTCCATTGATATTATCTTCACTCTGAACTGTGGAAAGAATTTTAATTTATGCCCTCAATTGATGCACAATTGAACAGACGAAACATTTACCTACTCGGAGACAATTGAATTGAGATTGAATTGATTCCCATACTGTTTTATAAGCAATCTTGAATAATTGATTGCTAATATATATATTCAACCCCACCCCCCCCAAATATTGATGAACTCCATATTATTCAAAATTCTGATGTTGGGTCAGTTTCTTATACTTCCAAGTAAGCATGTCATAAGTTCATTAGCTCTTAATTTGGTTAGAAAAGTATATGGAAGTTTAGTTAGAAAGTTCTTATCGAGGATCCCGTTTTATAGTAGATTCTACTTTTAATCAACCAATCTTTAGAAATAAATTACGTGTACGTCAAAACAATCAAGAAAAGTATTATTATGCTAATGTTAGTGGTCCAAGCATTCTTGAAATGACGGACAATATATTACTGATACGTGTGGCTTCCACAATCATTAAAGATGAGAATCGTTAATTCATATAGGCGAACTCGGTAACGCTTGATACTTGTAGCTTTCACAATTGTCAACGATTCAAAATTATTGAAACATACACGGTAAAGTCAAAATGCTTGATATGTATTCAAATTTATCACTATATGCATGCATGACAGACTTAATGACACTTGATACATACAGAGTTTACGTTCCCGAATGGTTCAAAATAACTAAAGGGCACAAAATCGTCTACACTAGCGATTATTGCACCACTATATTTTCCATATGGTTTATTTAGTAACAAAAAATTGCATTGCAAGGTAGATTGATATGCTTATAATGCATATACGAAAGTGGTGCAAAGGACTTTGGTGTAGGTGGAGTTTAAATGAAGATGGAGGACCATACTATTGAAGAGTGGACCAGCAAGCACCTGAAAAATAAGTGAGCTGTTGTATATCTGTATGTATTGCTGAGTAACTTTCTATTTGTCAGTGAGTTTCTGTCGTCATCTTGAATCCCCCGCGACCGTAGTCTTAGTAAAAACAAGTGAAAAAACGCACTCCACGAGGGTTTGATTCCCCTTTTCCTCCTCCTCATTAGTTTACCCGAGAAATTTCCAGATAAATTAATTCACAATCAGTAAAGCAGCAAACTAAACTCAAACCCAAAATTTCCTATAAATGGGTGGATGAATTAGCTCAACCAAACCACTGTGGACTCCTTTCTTGGTGTCTCATCCTTATCACAGTCGTCGTCGTCGTCGTCGTCACCCTTCCTATTTCCATATTCCAATCGTACGATCCTAGAATAGGTTTTGGCTTTTAGGGTTTCTTGAGTTTGATGCAATTAGTGTAGCTGATGGTATAATTAGGTCATGATGATAAGGATTTGATATTAACGTGTAAAGTGGTGCTTGTGTTTCTGTGTTAGATTTGCATGGTAGAGACTAGAGAGAATTAGACAAGTGAGTGAGAGAGAGAGAGAGATGGTACTGAGTCAGCGTGACTGAGTTAGAGAGAGAGAGAGAGAATCGTGGTCATATTTTTGGAAGATGACCCGGTTGGTAGGGTCCATAGCGGGTCTCCTACTTTAATTACTTTGTCCTTTTCACCTTCCCCTCTCCTCCTTTTTATCTCCATATAATCCTTCCCTTCTCTCCTCTCCTACACCCATTTCTCTCATTCATTCACTCATTCATTCACAGATTAGAGAGGCCTCTCCCTCTCTCCCTCTCTCTCTCTCTCTCTCTCTCTCTCTGAGTCTCGGTCTCTCTTCGTTTCTTCAGTCTAGGGTTGGTTTTGAGAGATGGAGAGGATCAAAGAAAACAAGGGAGTCTTGTGTTTTTTGAGGGGAATGTTGTCTGGCTCGAGGCCCCTATAACCAGATCTATGATCTAACTCATCTCAATTGACAAAATTTGGTCATCGGTCTATGATGTCATAGATTTGATCCAATTGAGATGCAGATCATTGAATCTACATTTAGCGACGTCGGACCAGGCTTCATTCCCCCCAATTACTCGCTTCCGATGACACAGATCTTGATGTTTATAGCACCCATGGTTTGGTTTTACCTCCAAAGATGAGGAAAGGTGAGCCCTTTTGTGGATTTGTGGTTTTTTTTATTTTTTATTTTATGAACTTTAGCCTGTTGTGATTTTTTGTTTTTGTTTTTGTGACGGTTTTTCTTTTCGTGGTTGTTGGACAGAACAGAAGCTGATTGGGGTAATGATGAAGGGTTTTGACTGTGGTTTTTTTTTTTTTTTTTTGCGCTTTTAACTCTGACGGATGTGGGGAAAGACCATCATTACACTTTTATTTTTATCTCTAAATTTCATGAATATTTTGCAGGAGTTTTTGGGCTTCCTTGTCAGTCTCAGTCCCTCCTTAACTCTCTTTCTTCAGGTCCTTCATATCATTGGGTTATGATGGTTTTTTCTCTTTCTTTTCCTTAATGTTGGCTTTCAGGAATCCTTCTCTGTCAACCTCTGCAACTCTAAAGACTTTTAATTGGCTCGGTTCCTTTTACTTATGACACCCCCCGAAACCCTATTTCCCCTTGTGCACAATAGCATAGGGTTTTCAGTTTCTAGCATGTTACATAACCTTAAGTTTTTCTTGACTGAATATCTGCTGTTTCAGTTACAGATTTAAATGCTGGAATTGAATGGGCTTCATCTTTTCTCTTGGTTTTTAATTACCTTGTTTTGGTTGTTAGTGATGAAGTGGGTGGATTCAACGTGAAGGTAGCTGTGTATTCTCCGCCTCCTGGATCTGGGACAACCTCAGCAGTAAAAATATTGTTCTCTGTTGTATGATATCAGATTTGGGATGTCTTGTACAGATCAATTTCTTTGCTCTGTATATGTATTCAGTTTGTTTTGATGTTAATACAACCTCTTCGATTTTGAAAGATGTGATCTGAACTTGTTCTGCAGTGCTCTGATCAGACTGATATGATCTTATGCTCTTATCTCATAAAATTATAATGAAAAACTTGAAAAGGGAATAATCTTTCAACTCTTTCAATTCATTCAAGACTGACAGATGCATATGACTATCCAAGAAGCAACCACTAACTTAGTTGCAAACAACTGTTGAAACAACCCTCACAAAACTTGAGGGCTTGTGAATGTGCTTTCAAAGGTTGGGTAAAAATTCTTGTGTGAAATGTAAGTCGAACAAGTAAAACGAAGAAGATATAAAATATAATAGATAGATTAGACTTCTCTGAATATTTTGCATAAGATTTCATGATGGTAGTAAAGAACTACTGCAGTCATTGCTGTAACTCAAACGCCTCAAAATCTGTGCAATTAGTGGGGAGCTTGGGGTTAATTCAAATTGGTCGGCTGTATGATTTCTAGTATGGGTTTGTGTTTGCTTTTAATCACTGTTACTTTCTTAGAGAAGCTTTGGTAATGATCTCATGCATTCTGTTGTGTGTCATCAATTTCAGAAGCTAGGAGCCAAAAGGTGGTGGTATAAGCAACACTAAATGCCTTTAATGGCTGCCTCTGACTCTTGATCAGAAATCTGAATCACATTTTGCCATTATGAAAGTCGAGTCAACATCAGCAGTTACGCCATGGATTCCTAGCTCTATGATAATTAATACCGTGGCCATAGATAGATGGATGGAGAGCGTGATGTTTCAATTTGAGCACAACTGTTTGTGTCTTTTGCATAACAGAACCCAATGCGTATTTATTTCTATATAACTTTGTTATCAGTGATCTTCACACTGTTCCCAGTTTCCCAGTTGTACCGTACAAATCACAATATGTCAGCTTAAATGGTGCAACCCGTGTGTGTCTATATATCTATCTTCTAGCCCAAACCCAATTAAACCAGCAACGAATCTTCTTCATCCCTTGAAATTATGGGCTGCAGGTAATTATTTGATGACCAGTAGCAGTACTATATGCACAAGCAAGGTATCATCAGATGCAGAAGCTTCAAAGGGGAAGCTGCATTTTCATATTTTGGTTTTGTTGAAATAAAACATGACTTATTATGGAACTGAGTTGGGAATTGAGCTTTGTTTCTGGATTGTAATTGGTTTCTAATCTGGGTTTTGAGGGACACAGAGATGGAGAGAGAACTAAGTTTGTGGAAGACAGTGGAAATTATTCTATGCACCGACGGTGCAAGTGACCCAACCCTTATAAAATAATCTCAACCCTTGATATTTATTATCAACTTTATTTTTAATAAACAAAAAGTGTATTTAATGCAATCTAACCATTCATTTATGTTGTTGCAAATATTATCAACAGTAGTCACAATACGACTAATTTGAGAAGTCATGGACATAGCTTTTCGAACAGTCCCACAATCATGTCCCCAAAGTTGGCTAAAGGGTTTTGTACATATACATTAAAATAAGCATATTGTTCATGAACCAGTTAAGGACTGTAAAGCTTACATATAGAATATATGGTGACATTATTTTCATTTGAGAAGAAAACTTGAAATGGGTTCTATCTACGTATTTTATGATATGATAGCTCATTACTAAAGTACAAACACATCAACTCAAAAGAAACTCTTGTCAATATCCTGACATTGTGGTTTGACAGTTGTACCAATATTTCATGCTAGGTCCTCGTGAAGTGCTCTAATGCTCAGCATGTTAATTAGAAAATGAGTATTGGAACTTCAGAACTAGTGCATATTGTTTAATATATAGTTCTATCTATCATGTATGTATAAGCTAGGAAAACAATTTGATAATGTATTGTTTCATGCATCTAAATCTTTACTAGATAATCCTGTAAATTGGGGGTATATAATTGCATCTTGATTTGTCCTGTGTTCTAAGATGATTGCTCATTTGATTCATGTGTTTCAATTTTGCAGAATTTGTTCATCTATTTAACAACACTTGCAATTTGGGTCATTTTGAGGTGAAAACAAAAAGAAGTACATGGATTGTTGATGAATTTTCTTTGTTAAAATTTAACGGCGAAACACATGTAAGAAGAAATAAAATTAATGGAAACATTTTCATCGGCAAACTCTTGTTCGAAAATAAATAAAATGAAAAAGACAATTGTAAGCGGTAATTCATCTGATTTCTTTTCGACTCATATAAACGTTAATTTGAACATGTTTGCAAATAATTTGTTATCAAATCACATTGTTAAATTGTTAAATGTACTATTGACACCAGACCCCGTCCTTAAACCCAGGGGTGGAGCCCTGGAGCTTGGACTCTGAAGTGGACTGGGGCATATAGCACAAAAACCATTGGGGGAGAAACCATAAGAAAATGTGTTATATTTAAATTGGGCCCAGCCCAAAAAGGAAAGCCAGAGAACCACGGCAGAGGCCTTAACGTCACTTTCAATACTCAGAAGAAAACCCATTACAATTTCTGTTGGGTCTCGATCAAAATAATCCTATCGGCCCTGCATGTTTGGCATGTTGGACTAAACACGATATTCTGAAGCGGGGAAGATACTATTGAGCAGCCCAACCTTTTTGGAGAACCCACATCAAGATTCTGCGGCAACCAATTATTGATAATGTGATTTGTATATTGAATCATAATGATATATATATTGTGCAACTTTAATTTCGCACTGAAACCCTTCTACTGCTAGCAAGAAAGACATTAATCTTATGCAATAACTGCTTTATTATGATTTCCTGCATATGAGTTTACCTATTATTATTATTATTAAATTTTAAATTTTTTTTTTTTTAATCGAACCTAATTTTGTTTCTCACAAAAAAAAAAAATTACACTTTTTACTACCAAATTATTATTTTGGAGGGGCACACAATGGGATCTGGTAGTTAATCTTTTCTTTCAAGTTTGAAATATGAAAACAGCTTTAGTGTTTTAAGTGAATCCACATATCATTTTAAGGTACTTTGTACATTATACCTTTAATTTAATTTAAAACAAAATAATAATTATTAAAAAAAATTTGTTAAACACTGTACATAGTTTAATTATAAAACACAATTAATGATTGTTTTCAATAAAAAATAATAATTTACAAATATGATTCTCAGGTTTTGTTTTATGTCTGTCAAATTCTTTTTTTTTTTAATAGGATTTGATGTTATTAGATATCAAAGCCATGAAAACCGGCCAGAGTCTAACAGAACTTACATAAGAAAACCCGGGACAAACCGGATAACCTATCTAAGCCACTCTAAACTCATTAAAATCTAAAGGGACGCTTGCTGAACAGCAAGCCTAAACTAAGCAAGAGTAGTCTCGCTCTCTAAGGAAGAAATATTCATCTAGTCTAATCTGCCAATCACGCAATTGTGGTACAAATATCAACTAGAAACGTCTTAGAAAAGCCTATAGAAATTACCCCTACTTCAAAAGGCTTGAGTCCAGAATGTCTAAAAGCTTAGAGAACTTAAAGAGGCGCTAGTCCCTCCCCTTTAGGGTTGGAACCAGCACCATCTTCAACCTCTGCAGTAGCCAACAACCTCGGCATCAGGTTGGTCTCTCGGCTCTTGGTTGTAGTCTTCGCGTCGAAGTCAGTATCACTTTTCGCAGTCTTGCTCATTCAAATTACCCACAATACGGCCGCTCTTCCTCTTTGGTTGCTCAAAGTTACTCTCCAACAAACTCCTAATCATTGTAGCCAAGTGCATTACAGGACAGGCCAAATGCGATAATATATTCCAGTCATAACATACACCCTTTGGCCTCCTATCGAAATTGGGCTGCCCAAATGCTCTGAGCACCCAACCTTTTAACAACTCGAAATCATCGTCAGCACCTAGTCTAGCGCCGCCACTCATCTCAGCTGCCATCCTCAGCCAGGTTCCTCCTGCAATGCCGACGATCTTCCACACTGCTTTCTTCCTCAGCCAAGTTTCCATCCAAACTCGGTCGGCTTTGCCGCCACGATCCGACAGTCGCAACCCAAGCACAGAAGTCGAGACATCAAAACTGGACATATCGATTCCACCAATAGCAACACTCCGCCGTAGAGTCAAATCGCCGAGATGCCACACAGAAATAGCATATGCCTTCCCACCATCATCATCCCAAAAGGTTAGGCACTCATCAGCAAAATCCTTCTCCCTCAGGATCGGATCTGCAGTAAGAGATTGTGTAGATCCAATCAGAATCGGGACCAAGACCAGCCATAAAAAGGCCATAGGGAGAGAGCTGACGCCGGAGCGAGTCTGGCGCGCTGTACGAGGGCGGCAATGACTGCCGTCTTCATGCTCTGCGCCTCCAGTCGGCGCTGCTAGGGTTCCACGGGGGAGAGGCATCTTCCAACTTATGTCTGTCAAATTCTTGCTTAGTTGGGAAAACATCAATATGTAATTAATAATTATTCAACAAAAAATAAAAATAAAAATGTAACCATTAGTATGATTCTCACGTCTATTGTATTTGTGTCAAATTGTTACTTGACAAGGGAAACATCAACATTTAAGATGAGTAATAATGAGATTTTTCTTTTATCAATATTCTTGCTTTTTGACTTTGAAAACTAGTTAACAAAACTATGTTAGAGATTTCAGTAAATTTGAAGACATTCTATAGATCATGTTCCACCAATGGTAAGATTAAGAAACATGATCATGTTAATAGAAATGAGACTTTACTTGGTTTGACAGGTTAAACCGTTAAGAGATGTTGTGGGGACACCTATGGAATGTAATTGTATGCCGAAATATGTTGAATCTTGTTAACACTATTTTTTTTCTTGAAATTCTCTTGTACCGGCTATGGAATGTAATAGTATGCCGAAATATGTTGAACCTTATTAACACTATTTTTTTTCTTGAAATTCTCTTGTAACGGCCATAACATTACCATTCATAGAAATTCTCTTATACCGGCCATAACATTACCTTTCGTAGAACATGATTTTTAGCACGTGTTAGAGTTAGTTTTTTTTTTTTTCTTCTTATTTTTAAAAGAGGATCAATGAGTTTCACTCCTGCCCCCATGGTGACTCAAACCCATGACTTCATATATAGGTAGTGGGTGCTCTTACCACTGAGCTAACACCACGTCGTGTTAGAGTTAGTAGAACATCGAAACCTGAACAAATTTTTTTTTTAAAGTGAATTTTCCTGTTTTCTAACTTAAAAGATATTTGCATTGTAAATTTCAAATTTGGTTAGTTCGAGAAGTGTTAATGATTCATTATTTATTATCCAAAAAAAGAAGATGGAAATTTTTTGATGAGAAAATAAGAATATGCGATTGTAGGCCTCGTTAATGGGCCGGGCTGAGCCTTACTATATTTTTAAATAATGGCGGGCCGGGCCGGACTGGGCTTTATTGTAAATCGAAGGATCCAAGCCCGTCCATATAAAGTGGGCCTTGCAGGCTTTTTCGGGACAGGCCTTGTGGGCTTTATTTAAAATAAATATTTAAAGACACTAATTTTTTTATAAATATATATTTATGTATCATACATTTCAAAGAGCAACCTCTATCAATTCAAAGAAAATGGGAAAACCGACCGTTGGATGTGATTATTACAATTAATTATGCGTGCGGTTAAAAATTTAGTCAATTTCACCATAGTTTCGAACCCGATCGGATTGGTCAACCGTAGTCATTTGTATGTTTTCTTGGTTGACCGATGGCGTGACGACTGCGAAACGTGCTTATTTTTTTACATCACGTTTGTAAATATTTCATCAATGGATGTGCGTGGACATAAGATAAAAATTTCAATTTTAATTACAAATACGTTGGTCTATACCAATTTGCCTCCTAAATTTGTATAACTTATACATTGCATTTAAATTGTTGAGGTTCATTCTAAAGCAAATATGAAGTGGAAAATGAATTTGGAGAAACTAACCGCTCGATGGAGAGATTGTAATGTTTTATGGTGGTTGTAAAAATTTTAGCCAATTTGGTTCTCGTTTTGAATTCGATCAACTAGGTCAAACTTAGTTACTCTTATAAACCTATATTTCTATCATATACACTCTAAAGAGCAACCTCTATCAATTCAAAGAAAATGGAAAAACCAACCGTTGGATATGATTATTACAATTAATTATGAGTGTGGTAAAAAATTTAGCCAATTTCACCTTATTTTTGAATCCGATCGAATTGGTCAACCGTCGTCACTTGTATGTCTTCTTAGTTGACCGATGGCATGACGACCGCAAAACGTGCTTATTTTTTCACATCACGTCTGTAAATATTCCATCGATGGATGTGCGTGAACATAAGATAAAAACTTCAATTTTAATTACAAAGCCGTTGGCCTATACCAATTTGCCTCCTAAAGTTATATTGACTTATACATTGCATTTAAATTGTTGAGGTTCATTCTAAAACAACCATGAAATGAAAAATGAATTCGGAGAAACCAATCGCTCGATGGAGAGATTGTAATGTTTTATGGTGGTTGTAGAAAATCCAGCCAATTTGGTTCTTGTTTCGAATTCAATCAGCTAGATCAAACTTAGTTACTCTAATAAACCTATATTTATATATCATACACTCCAAAGGGCAATCTCTATCAATTCAAATAAAGTGGAAAAACTGACCATTGGATGAGATTATTATAATAAATTATCAGTGTGGTAAAAAATTTAGCTAATTTCACCATATTTTTGAATCCGATCGAATCGGTCAACTGTAGTCATGACATGTAGAATATATATGCACATATTCTATATAGAAGTATGAGAACGTCAAATTTCACCATAAGCCAAATTACAACAAATTCACACTCACACAAAGAGACACACACACATATAATGATGATGTGGCACACTGAAGATTTCCAAATATATGTGCTAGGCCTTCTAGATATAAACTTGTAAAAGATATTGCAGATTCCCGTCCAAGCTGAACTGCCTTCACTTAAATTGTCATAACTCCTTCTAGAAAAGACGGAATCGCAAACCGTAAAATTCTTCAGAAACTAGACACATGGGCTTTCCGTGCATATAGGGTACATCTCCTAATTTTATCCGAGCAATTCCCAGTAATTCAGCGAAGCTTGGTTCTAGACATGAACTTGTAAAAGATGTTGCAGATTCCCGTCCAAGCAGAACTGCCTTCACTTAAATTGCCATAACTTCTTCTAGAAAAGTCAGAATCGCAAACCGTAAAATTTCTCAGAAACTAGACACATGAGGCTTTCCGTGAATATAGGGTACATCTCTTAATTCCATTCGAGAAGTTCCCAGTAATTTAGCGAAGTTAGGTGTTTTGCACAACAGTTTATGTGTTGCAGATTCTCGTTCAAGCTGAATTGCCTTCACTTAAATTGCCATAACCTCTTCTAGAAAGTCATAATCGTAAATCGTAAAATTCCTTAGAAACTAGACACATGAGGCTTTCTGTGCATATAGGGTAAAACTCCTAATTCCATCAGAGCAGTTCCCAGTAATTCATCGAAGTTGGGTGTTCTGCACAACAGTTTCTGTGTTATTTATATAATATTTTTTGTTTGCCGACTTTTACGGGCTGGGCCTAACGGGCTTTTGGCAGGACGGGTTTCAAACCCCTAAACTAAGCCCGACCCTCTACCCACCGGGCTTTTGGCCCTCCGGGCCGGCGGGCCTCCATCGGCCTACTTGATCCGCATGCTTTTTAATGAGGCCTATGCAATTGTTGATACCTTGTACATATGGTACACAAACACCGAAAGAACACGACCAACTGGCCACCAGAAGAGGATTGGATCTAACTTTACAAGGCGGGCCCAAAGCCTAATGCATACATTGGCCCACAGGGGAAGTAAAGGGTGACAAGCCCAAACCTACACTATAAATACATGTTCCTGTCACGCCCCGAATTTTGAATAACCAATTCAAATCCGAAACATGAATAAACAATTAATACAAATAACGTTCTGAATTTTTTTCTCAGAAACAAACACACCACTCGCCACTCAACACAAAACTCGAAAACCTCGAGTTAATTATTACAATTCACTCTTACAAAGTAAAATTGTAAAGCTCTAAATGAGCATAACAAACCTCACAATATAATGCTGTAATTCACATAACACTACTCTAAGCTGCCCGATCACCGTCCTGGTTCTCCTGACCTGCAGGGTTATCCGCTACACCGTTTGAATAGTGTACCGGGATTGCAACAACACAAAACCCGGTAAGCTTTTGACAGCCCGTATGAGTAAAAAGAAAGAACTGTTGATTTATTAAATTTCAGTTCAAGTAAAATTCAACAGTATTACGTCTGCAAAGAGACATCAAACCACTCATGTAAAACCACAAGGAATACATTTTCACAATCCTCAAATCACAATACACCACACTGGTCCTGCAAAAACCCAACCCACATAACACCACTTTGGTCCATCCCAACAGCACGTTAGAGCTCTAACCACATCGCTACCAGTCACCTTGGCCTAGGTGCAAGTAATGCGACATACTTCGGTTAATAATAAACCGTCGCGCTTTGGACATCCCCGTCCTCAGCACCATATACTTCGGTTAATAATAAACCGTCGCGCTTTGGACATCCCCGTCCTCAGCACACAACTTCGGTTAATAATAAACCGTCGCACCTTGGACATCCCCGTCCTCAGCACACAAACACTCCGGTTATCCTTAACCGTCGAACTTCGGACACCTCATCCTCAGAACCCTACATTCTCTAACTCTATACATCCTCCAATGTAAATCATGAATATTAACAAGAACTCATCAATCATGTTCATCACATATAATTATGGTAAGTCACATGTCAATTCATAATAATTTAATCATCCCAATTCCACACTCTTCAATGTCACACCATTCACATATAATCACGTAAGTATATATATACGTAATTATCCGCTCAGGGATAATCACTAATACCAACTATAGTTCACATGCAATAAAACCGAGAAATTCATTTGTATAGTAAAAATCATTTTACTTACCCATGGACCGTAGTTGATCAAGTCCATATGATTTTAAAACAAATATTTATTCCATAAATATTTTCACGCAATTACGACAAAATAAGGTAATTAAATTTATTCGGTTCGTAATATGAACCACGTGAGGTTTACTCACCTCTAAATTCCCGCTGCGTCTTCTTAACAGCTCAAAAACAACGATCCGAAATCGTTCACCAATCAATCCATCAACCACCTAGTCAAACACGATCTTAACTTAGAAATCATTCATAGACCACACATATACAGAAATCCAACGGTCGGATTCTAATTTAATGATGATCCAACGGTCAGATCAAATTTATATGATGATCCAACGGTCGGATCCTCACGGATCGCCCTTAGGATCATCCTCCAAAATTATCACGAAGATCCAACGGTCAGATCTTCCTGAATCGCCCTTACTAACATCTCCACAAAATTATATGAAAATCCGACGGTCGGATTCTCACGAATCGCCTTCCGAATCACTATTTCTCAAATATACGAAGCTCCAACGGTCGGATCTTCGCCCGTGACCTCACAAAGTCACCGGGACAGTCATACGATCAACATATTAAAATTTGAAGTAAAACCGATGGTCTGATCTTCGTAGATCGTAAACCGAAGATAAAACGTAAAAACCGTAAATAGTAACGTAAAAACGTAAATCCACTATTTACCAACTTTTTCTAACATAACCTTGTAATATATCAAAACGCTCGTATGGATGCATAGATCATCGCCCAGATAATATAAACTCAAAATATGGTCCGACGCACCGCCACATGCGGAGGACAGACGGCGGTCAACGCCGGCTAACCACTTCAGATGCTAAAGTTGTCAACTACAAACTTCTTCAAAATACAGAATTGAACCACTTTAATACCTGACTTTTTCTGAGACAAGGTCTAGATCGTCCTAGATCAAGCGTTGAAGTTGGATTAATCTCGGTCGCACGATCAGATCCTAGATTGAATCAGAGGCGTCCAAAAAGTCAAACCTTGATCTAGCGGTCTACACTCAAAATCGTGATGAAAGACTTACATAGGGATGATCAGGGGGAGGAGGAGATCACGAAACTGGGGACGATCGGCCCATGCAACGCCGGAAAAGTGGTTTTCCGGCCGGGTCCGAATCATGCGTCTGGGTGGCTTCGATCCATCTTTTGGAGCAGCGGCGGAGCAAGGCGAGGCTGGGGAGCTGCTCAGCGTGCGGCGGCGACCTCGAAAAGCTCCGGGTCCGAGGCCGGAGGAAGGCGGAGGGCCGTCGTTTGGCCGGGTCGGGTCGGTCGGGACCCGAGGGTTCTGAAGAGAGACAGAGAGAAAACGCGGGGACTGTTCCGCAAATTCAACATGTTTTCGTCCTTAATGAAAAAGTCAACATTTTTTGATATTTATAGAAAATTCCCAATTTTCAAATATTCATAACTTATTCATACGAACTCCGAATATTGCGTTCCACATATGCACGAGATCGTATCGACAAGCTCTACAACTTTCATGAAGGAAGTTTTCCCAAATTTTGAACGTATAAAAAGACAACTTTCGCGAGCCCCTAAATAACGTTCGTTTTCGAAATAAAATCGTTCGAACTAATTCCACAACTTTTCCAAGCTTCGTACTCGCTCCTATTATCGTGAAATCATTTCTAAAAATCCACGGAATTTAATTTGGATTTTTCGGGGTATTACAATCTACCCTCCTTAAAGAAATTTCGTCCCGAAATTTAAGCGTAAATCAATTCCTCTCGATTATGGTTGACCTAACTATAGAATCTCCATATTTTCCAAATCTGTAGTAATCTACAAAGCCTCAGCCCTTTGTATAAAAATACATTCCTATGGCCACTAAATCCTTTCATCACAAACGTAAACTCACAACACAACTGCTCAACATCACTCCACATCAATTACACAAAATCATCACATGGATCATCACATAGATCATCACTTAGATCTTCCCAGAGATTATCTCATAGATCCTCACATAGATCTTCACCCTGTACTGGCATACAAGCACAGTAAACACTCCCACAAAGCGTTTCGCTACTCAATTAGCATCACTCAAAACAAATCATCCCCAAAAGCACGCCAATAAAATATGTCACCCAGTGACGATGACTTGAGCTTGCTCAATCCTTGGCTAAGCATTAGGGCTGGCCAATTGGGCCGAAGAACCGAACCATCTACATTTCGAACCGGCCCAAACCAATTTGGGTTTAACATTTGGGCCTACTATTCGGGCCGAACAATTGGGCTCACTATTTAGGCCTACAAATCGGGCCTAACATTTGGGCTTACTATTTGGCCCACAACTTTTTAGCTCGGCTACGGTATGAAATTGTACATACCGTAGGTATACCGTATATACGTATGCATACCATACAGACTGTATATACGTATGCATACTGTACAACTGTATATACGTATGCATACCGTACAGACCGTATATACGTATGTATACCTTACATACCGTATATACGTTCGTATATCAAGCATATACGAGATCCAAAAATATTTGTAAGAGGTAAGGTTCGAACTCCCGACCTCGAACACGAAGGTTTTGCTCCCAACCACTGAAGCAAGAGCTGCCTTCATTAATATATGCTCACGTGTTATATTTATTATGTCATAAGCGACATAAATAAAATAACGAGGAAGACAAGGTTCGAAACCTCAACCTGCCGCACGAAACCTTTTTCCCCCAACCACTGGAGCACAAGCTGTGCTTAATATAATGTGTACAAATGTTATACTTATTATGTCATAAGCGAACATAATAAAAATAAACGAGAGGCAAGGTTCGAACCTCTGACCTCTTGTACAAGAGCCTTGCTCTTCAACCACTAGAGCACCAGCTGCTCTCGTTACTATCCATGCAACTTCTTTTATTTATTCTATCATAAGCGATAGAATAACAACAAACTGTCGGTACACTCCACGTGCCACGACACGTCTCTTCCGTGATTTACGGAAAGCAAATCACTTTCGGCTAAAGCTGTCTGCCACAGCGTCTCGAGATTCGGCCTGTCCCCTTACACGCTCTCCACGCGCCAACAACTTTTCCGGGTTTTCGGATGACTTTAATCCAACGCGTAGATTGAATCTCAGAGATCGTCCATCCAACGGTGGAGATCTGCTCACCTCGTTCTATAAATAGGTGCATCCTGGAGAAAAAACTGTTCACACCAAAGAAAAGAAATTTTCCCCAGCCATTCTCTCTCAAACTCTGCAGCCTTCCTCTCGAAACTCAAATCCTTTCTTCATCAATTTCAATCCTTCTCTTCTGATCTTCTCTCCCATTTGAAGATTCGATTTCATCTTTCCTCTGAGAATCTCAGATCTCCAATCACCAGTTCAACAACTCCAATCCTTCTAACAAAATCTCCCTCAAACACTAAACCATGTATTCCTCGATATTCACATCCTCTCACCTCATGACCCAAGAGCCACGAACTCTGCAACTAATGGAGCTCCAAACCCCGCAACAAATGGAACCACAACCACAACAACCAACAGAGGAGGGAGGAAACACCCAAGCAGCTGGAAGTAGTGCCAACATGGATTTCTGGCGAAGCCGTACCAGATGGATTCCTACTCCAGAACAAATAAGAATCCTCAAGGATCTTTACTACGTCAAGGGATTTAAGTGCCCATCTACAGAGCACATTCACGAGATCTGCCTCCAGCTGAACCAGTATGGACATGTTGAGGGTAAGAACATTTACTTTTGGTTCCAGAACGTCAGGGCTCGAGAGAAGCAGATGAATAGGTGTAATCAGGCTGCTCCAGTGCCCATGGGAACTAGTTCTCTTGGTACTGGTGGATCCATCGATCTCAATTTTGGGTCCACTGGTTCTACTGGTGCTGGTGGATCCATCGACATCAATTTTGGGCCGGCTGGTGGATCCATTGACATCAATTTTGGGTCCACTAGTTCTACTGATGATGGTAGATCCATTGATCTCAACTTTGGTTCCACCTATTCTACTGGTAATGAAGGATTTCTTGATTTAAATTTTGTTTCATATTCTTCCTCACACTTCAACACTAATACCAGTACAACTCTTTTGGCACAACAGGAGGACAAACATCCCTGCAACAACGAGGAGGAGATCACCAGGAGGTTCAAACTCTTCCTCTGTTCCCCGTGCACGGCGAGGACGTCTTTGGTAACCTGAAGGCTACTTCCGAGGAAGGTAGCGCTTTTGGTTACTATTCTGGTGGCTCAGGCGGTTACCACAGTGGCTCAAACGTTTCTCTTGAGCTCAGCCTCAATCCATCCGGAGCTGCTGACTAGGCTTAGTATAGCATAGTCCTCGTTTTCCTTTTTTTTTTTTTTTTTTTTTTGGTAATGTAAAATCAATAAGATGGTGTGCATGTTTTCTTTTCTTTTTGTTTAACCAACAACAACACCAAGGATCGAACCTTGGTCACCCAATACTATTTTCAAAACCATAAACAACTCTACTGCACACATCTTTCATAATGATGCAATAAAAACAATCACTCAAAACCTAGCAATCAATTAAGTCACACAGAGGTCAAGCTAGTATCCTCTGAGTCAAACCAAACACAATAATTTCGTCGCTAGAATTAGGGATTAATAAAGTTAAACACTTCCTGAGTTAGTTAGGAAAAACCCACATCTTTAGAGTTACACTTACAACTCTAAAAAAAATCTCGATCATTCCATCTATCAATTGCTTCAACAAGCAATATGTACCATCTTAGCATCCACTAATCAATACTGGTACAACACTCAGTATCTCACCCACGAATCACCTCACTGCTCATTTGGTGGTAAGTCAACATCTAGTGGTCAAAATTCTGTGATTATAGCACTTCACACTAACCACGTCATAATCCATAATCTGTCCTCACAACAGTATCTGGCCTCATAAATTAGTTATACAACCCTAGCACTCCTAGAGTTGAAAACAACGTTATTACCTAAGCTCATACATCAACACAATGTCTCTTCACAGTCAATCCTATCACGAGGTCATATCAATCTTTCCATAAGTCAACCATACACAAAATCCATCATAGTAACAACGAATTATGCATTACTACTCAACAATAGTCAGTGAAGCAGCACTCCACAATAATTTCCAATACCATCCGCAGACCTCAAACCACACCCCGACATTTAGCTAATATATAGTAGCTATCCTAAACACCAAACAACTGTGCATGAATGAATGCTCCATTATAACACAATTCCATCACTAAGCAACCAATAACTGCTAAGTATTCTTCAACTCAAAACATCTGCATATCCAACTAATGGAAAGTATCACAACTACTAGTCAAATACTCGTAACGACTTTAGATACAAGCATTGGTCAAACACCATGACCCCAACAACCAACGACTACAATGCACATAAGGATACTGTTTTTCGTGGAAACCATCCTCAATAACTCCACCAGAGTTTAATCCAAAGGTTCTCATTCCTCAAAGGTTATAACTCAAAGAAGCTACACAAACTCCACCACTTCACTTACAAAGTCAACCTATGCCATGATCACTTAACATACTACCCTTATTAAAGGTAACATAAGTATCTCCCAAATTACATCACTACACTCGAACACCAATATAGTCTTGAGAATTCTGTCTCATAATCTCTCACACTCCTATCATCTGGAGTTGGTGAGATCAATTCTCTTTTCAACTATTCCTAGGGTCTCAATCTCTTTCACCATTTCAACCCAAGAATAACATCCATCACATCAACTACAGGTAGACTAGGCAACTCAACCTCTAATGCCTCCACCTCATCCTCAACTGTCTCCATAGAAAGATCCTGTCCCTACATCAGACTCGACCTCTACCTCACCGACTCATCAGAGTTAAATCCAGAGGTTCCTATTCCTCGAAGATCACAACTCGCGGAAACTAAACTTATTCTAATACGAACTTAGTAGACAACTCTACCGTCCTACGGACTTACACGTTGTCTAGACCCCATACTAAGACATACCCAATGATTATACCAGTACCGAAGAGTATATGATGGGGATCCGCTGCAGACGGGCCATCACTCGGGAGGTACTGATTATCACCAAATATGTACCTTACGCTCTGATACCAAACTGTCACGCCCCGAATTTTGAATAACCAATTCAAATCCGAAACATGAATAAACAATTAATACAAATAACGTTCTGAATTTTTTTCTCAGAAACAAACACACCACTCGCCACTCAACACAAAACTCGAAAACCTCGAGTTAATTATTACAATTCACTCTTACAAAGTAAAATTGTAAAGCTCTAAATGAGCATAACAAACCTCACAATATAATGCTGTAATTCACATAACACTACTCTAAGCTGCCCGATCACCGTCCTGGTTCTCCTGACCTGCAGGGTTATCCGCTACACCGTTTGAATAGTGTACCGGGATTGCAACAACACAAAACCCGGTAAGCTTTTGACAGCCCGTATGAGTAAAAAGAAAGAACTGTTGATTTATTAAATTTCAGTTCAAGTAAAATTCAACAGTATTACGTCTGCAAAGAGACATCAAACCACTCATGTAAAACCACAAGGAATACATTTTCACAATCCTCAAATCACAATACACCACACTGGTCCTGCAAAAACCCAACCCACATAACACCACTTTGGTCCATCCCAACAGCACGTTAGAGCTCTAACCACATCGCTACCAGTCACCTTGGCCTAGGTGCAAGTAATGCGACATACTTCGGTTAATAATAAACCGTCGCGCTTTGGACATCCCCGTCCTCAGCACCATATACTTCGGTTAATAATAAACCGTCGCGCTTTGGACATCCCCGTCCTCAGCACACAACTTCGGTTAATAATAAACCGTCGCACCTTGGACATCCCCGTCCTCAGCACACAAACACTCCGGTTATCCTTAACCGTCGAACTTCGGACACCTCATCCTCAGAACCCTACATTCTCTAACTCTATACATCCTCCAATGTAAATCATGAATATTAACAAGAACTCATCAATCATGTTCATCACATATAATTATGGTAAGTCACATGTCAATTCATAATAATTTAATCATCCCAATTCCACACTCTTCAATGTCACACCATTCACATATAATCACGTAAGTATATATATACGTAATTATCCGCTCAGGGATAATCACTAATACCAACTATAGTTCACATGCAATAAAACCGAGAAATTCATTTGTATAGTAAAAATCATTTTACTTACCCATGGACCGTAGTTGATCAAGTCCATATGATTTTAAAACAAATATTTATTCCATAAATATTTTCACGCAATTACGACAAAATAAGGTAATTAAATTTATTCGGTTCGTAATATGAACCACGTGAGGTTTACTCACCTCTAAATTCCCGCTGCGTCTTCTTAACAGCTCAAAAACAACGATCCGAAATCGTTCACCAATCAATCCATCAACCACCTAGTCAAACACGATCTTAACTTAGAAATCATTCATAGACCACACATATACAGAAATCCAACGGTCGGATTCTAATTTAATGATGATCCAACGGTCAGATCAAATTTATATGATGATCCAACGGTCGGATCCTCACGGATCGCCCTTAGGATCATCCTCCAAAATTATCACGAAGATCCAACGGTCAGATCTTCCTGAATCGCCCTTACTAACATCTCCACAAAATTATATGAAAATCCGACGGTCGGATTCTCACGAATCGCCTTCCGAATCACTATTTCTCAAATATACGAAGCTCCAACGGTCGGATCTTCGCCCGTGACCTCACAAAGTCACCGGGACAGTCATACGATCAACATATTAAAATTTGAAGTAAAACCGATGGTCTGATCTTCGTAGATCGTAAACCGAAGATAAAACGTAAAAACCGTAAATAGTAACGTAAAAACGTAAATCCACTATTTACCAACTTTTTCTAACATAACCTTGTAATATATCAAAACGCTCGTATGGATGCATAGATCATCGCCCAGATAATATAAACTCAAAATATGGTCCGACGCACCGCCACATGCGGAGGACAGACGGCGGTCAACGCCGGCTAACCACTTCAGATGCTAAAGTTGTCAACTACAAACTTCTTCAAAATACAGAATTGAACCACTTTAATACCTGACTTTTTCTGAGACAAGGTCTAGATCGTCCTAGATCAAGCGTTGAAGTTGGATTAATCTCGGTCGCACGATCAGATCCTAGATTGAATCAGAGGCGTCCAAAAAGTCAAACCTTGATCTAGCGGTCTACACTCAAAATCGTGATGAAAGACTTACATAGGGATGATCAGGGGGAGGAGGAGATCACGAAACTGGGGACGATCGGCCCATGCAACGCCGGAAAAGTGGTTTTCCGGCCGGGTCCGAATCATGCGTCTGGGTGGCTTCGATCCATCTTTTGGAGCAGCGGCGGAGCAAGGCGAGGCTGGGGAGCTGCTCAGCGTGCGGCGGCGACCTCGAAAAGCTCCGGGTCCGAGGCCGGAGGAAGGCGGAGGGCCGTCGTTTGGCCGGGTCGGGTCGGTCGGGACCCGAGGGTTCTGAAGAGAGACAGAGAGAAAACGCGGGGACTGTTCCGCAAATTCAACATGTTTTCGTCCTTAATGAAAAAGTCAACATTTTTTGATATTTATAGAAAATTCCCAATTTTCAAATATTCATAACTTATTCATACGAACTCCGAATATTGCGTTCCACATATGCACGAGATCGTATCGACAAGCTCTACAACTTTCATGAAGGAAGTTTTCCCAAATTTTGAACGTATAAAAAGACAACTTTCGCGAGCCCCTAAATAACGTTCGTTTTCGAAATAAAATCGTTCGAACTAATTCCACAACTTTTCCAAGCTTCGTACTCGCTCCTATTATCGTGAAATCATTT